>NW_024098469.1:0-7500 GCF_016545835.1 Crotalus tigris | reverse complement strand
AGCAACGAAGGAGGAAGCGCCCAGCAAAAGTGGTAGCCTGGTTCCTGGCTTCGCCCAACCGACCTTCGGCAGAAATGGCTGGGAAGACAGCGGGATCCATTGGCAATGCCAGGCCGGACACACAGGATCCCTTCAGGCTCCTGTCGGCTTTCTCGCCCACCCAAAAATTCCTTTCTGGATAATTGAGTTTTGCTGCCACCCAAATGGAAAGGCAGCCCTCTTTTGAGAACCTGGACTCCCCTCCCACCTCAGCCGGTTTTCTCTGCCCCACCTCCCCTTTTACGGATTATAGTGGGGAATCCAGCCAGCCGGCTCGTGGGAACGAAGAACAAGACTTTGCCCAGGTCTGCACAGAATCAGCCGCCTGTGCAAGAGCTGCGGTTTTCTTCCAAGGTCGATTCCGAATTAAAACCCAAGACGCATAGAGAGAATTGGCCAAAGTGAAGTCTATCTATCTATCTATCTATCTATCTATCTATCTATCTATCTATCTATCTATCTATCTATCTATCTATCTATCTACCTAATCTCCCTTTATTGCAAACTTCGAATCCAAACTAAATAAATCACCTGACTTTTATCTCCAAAAACATCTGTCCGCTGACCTCGCCTGTGAAACTTGGCCAAGAAATTGTTATTAGTCGTTATTTTGTCCCAAGTTTAAAACAACAAATAGGGAACGAAAAGAGACAGTTTAGATTAAATACACACACACACACACACACAAACACACAAAGGGCGGAGGATAGAGGAAGGGGGGGATGGGAGATGAAACTCACCTTGTTTAGGGCGATATTTTCATTTTCCTGAATTTTACTCCAGATCTGTCTTCCCGGAGAACTTACTGCCTTAATGACTTTGGGGTAGCTGCAAGCCTTCTTTTATTTCTGCTAAATATATGAAAATGTATGCAAATTTAAATCAAGCTTAACCTGGGAGCTCCTGTAATATATTTAATGGAATTTCAAACCAATAAGGGAACTGTGATGCAGCGTTCTGTAAGTGCAAATATAATTATGCAGCAAGGTTACCTCGAAATTATGCAATGAAAGGTCATTCAAAATAATAATAAAAAAAACCAGCGATTTCTTTAGCTTCCCCCACTCCCTCCCTCCTCGCAAAGCGTTAAGGTTTAATTTTCTCAGCTGGAGCACCACAACACATCGCAATTTCTGTTCCTTTGCCGAACGTTTAGAGAGGGGGGAGAACACAACACACTGTCATTATTATTGTTTTATTATTTTCGTTAATCGCACTGTCAGCCAGATGTTTAGATTGGACTTGGCATTTTTATCCACCTATCAAGTCCTTCCCAAAGACCTGGGGTAGGCAGAGGTTGTTTGATGGTAGATGCAAGATGTAAGTTGTTCCAGGGAAAAGTCTGGTTTTGCAATTGACTGATGGCGATTTTGTCAATGCCAGTGGTATTCAAGTGATGCGCCAGATGGTTTAGAATTGCACCCAAAGCTGCCGCCGGATTATTACTATTGTTATTATTATTGTTGTTGTTGTTGCTGATTATTATTATTATTGTTCTTGTTATTGTTACTACTATTATTATTATTATTATTATTATTATTATTACTATTACTATTATTATTACTATTATTAGGTAATCTTTTGTTCTTTTTTTCCATATTTTGTTCCTGGCCTTTCGACTTATGCAGCACTGGACATTTGGTGTTGTGCAAAGCCATGTTCGGAGGGGAGAAAATAACGAAGATCCCACGTTTTTTGGCCGAAGCTGGAAAGGGATCCGGTGAGTGGCTACTTTTCGGACGGATTCCATTGGCCAACTCCTCCGTGGGCTGGGCGGGCGGACTGGCGGGCGGACTGGCGGGCGGGCAGGCGGTTCGCCGCATTTTGAACGGACCCGACCAACAAAAGGCGCGGTAACCCCTCGTGGGTATCCAGGGGGACTCTCGGTGCGAGCGAGCCGAGCAAACTTGCAAACTTGCGCCGGCAGCTTTCCCGGATAAGCCGCTTCTACTCTGAAAGCTGGAAACGTGGAGGCAGGATGGAGGGGGCGACGTCTGGATTGGGGGCAAACTTTATTCTCTCCTCTGCTTCCCCTCCCCTCCCCCCAAGAAATAGTTTGTATTTGAAGCAGAGGAGAAATTGGCTCCGGACTTCTCAGCAAATCCTACTCAGCTACTGTCTTGGTGTCTTTTCCCTCTCCTTGCCTTGGACGGACGGATGGGTGGATGGGTGTGCAGCGCACTCCGATCCAGCCAGCTAGGAACCTGTGTAAAAGCGCCCAGGCTCGCCTCCCCTTGCTGGCTTCTTGGCAAGGCGCAACTTTGCAAAGCCTCCTGAGCAACTGACTCGGGCGCGTTTCTTTTTTTTTAATTCTCCGCTAGACCCCCCTTCCCTTCCCTTCCCCTTCCCTTTCCCGCCCCACCTGTTGGTTTTGCAAGAGTAAATCCCGGCAGTTAAGTTAAAGCCCCCCCCCCCGGAACAACCCTTTGACTGGCAGCCCCGGGTCGACTTCAAGCCATTCAGAGGGCTCCCCTTCAGCTTGGCAAAGGAGGCGCTGCCGTTCTCTGAGCAGGTATTTAACCTCTCCCCCTCCCCCTCCTCCTCCCCCCTCCTCCTCCTCCCCCTCCTCCTCCTCTTCTTCTTCTTCTTCTTCTTCTTCTTCTTCTTCTTCTTCTTCTTCTTCTTCTTCTTCTTCTTCTTCTTCTTCTCTTCTTCTTCTTCTTCTGTCTCCTCCTCCGCCTCCTCTCCTCCTCTCCTCCATCCTCTTCTTCTTCTTCCTCCTCCTCCTCCTCCTCCTCCTCTTCTCCTCCGCCTCGCTCCTCCTCCTCCTCCTCCTCCTCCCGCCTCCTCCTCTTCTTCTTCTTCTTCTCTTCTTCTTCTTCTCTTCTTCTTCTTCTCTTCGTTCTTCTTTCTCTTCTTCTTCTTCTTCTTCTTCTTCTTTTTCCTCTTCTTCTTCTCCTTCTCCTTCTCCTCCTCCTCTCCTCCTCCTTCTCTCCTCCTCCCCCTCCTCCTCCTCTTCTTCTTCTCTTTCTTCGTCTTCTTTCTTTCTTCCTTCTTCTTCTTCTTCTTCTCTTTCTTCTTCTTCTTCTTCTTCTTCTTCTTCTTTCTTCCTTCTCCTTCCTTCCTTCTCCTCCGCCTCCTCCTCCTCCTTCTCCTTCTTCGTCTCCTCTTCCTCCTCCTCCTCCTCCTCCTCCTCCTCCTCCTGCTTCTTCTCTCCTCCTCCTCCTCCCCTCCTCCTCTTCTCCTCCTCCTCCTCCGCCTCCTCCTCCTCCTCCCCCTCTCCTCTTCTTCTTCTTCTTCTTCTCTTCTTTCTTCTTCTTCTTCTTCTTCTTCTTCTATCTTCTTCCCTTCTTCTCTTCTTCTTCTCTCCTCCTCCTCCTCTCTCCTCCTCCTCCTCCTCCTCCTCCGCCCCCCCCCCGCCCGGCCCGTCCCGGGAAAGAGAGGCGGGGGGGGGGAGAGCCACGCACAAGCTCTGCCCTGGATCAGCGGCCGCAAATTTAAACCAGGCTCTGAGCCCCCCCCCCTCTCCGCTCTTGCCCGGGGAGCGCAGAGCGGCTCTCCAGTTGCTCTCTTCCCCCCCCCGCAGCCAAGCAAGGGTTAACTCGCCGACCGCCTGCCCCCCCCGCGGGCAGCCCGCCCTCGCCAACCAATAGAAAGCCCCGACGGCGGCCTTTCCTGCCGGCCGACTCCCTCGTTTTAACCCTTCTCCCGCCGCGCTCCTTCGGGGGGGGGGGCCTCTCCGCCTGCGCCTATTTCCCTGGGAGACAGAGGGAGGGAGGGAGGGAGGGATGGGGGGGGGGAAGAGAAGAGCCGGGCGTTGAGCCAACCTCTTCGGCGCGCCGTCATTGGCCGCGGCCTCCCCCTTTCCCGGCGGGAAGAGACTCTCGGATTGGCCGCCGGGCCCGCCGGTCAGGGCGCGCTGGCTGAGACGGGTCTCTTTCGGCTGGGTAGCTGTCAAAGGCGCGAGCGAGCGGCCGCTTTGCCACAGCAGAGCCAGGCGGGGAGGGAGGGGGGGGAAGAGAGAGAGAGACCCGGAGCCGAGCCGAGCCGAGCCGAGCCGAGCCAAGCCAAGGCAAGGCAGCGAGCATGGCCACGGCGGCGACCAACCCCTACAGCATCCTCAACTCCGGCGCGCTGGTCCACGCCGAGTCGGCAGCGATGCAGCAAGGCGGCCCCTTCCGCAACCCGCAGAAACTTCTGCAAAGTGACTACCTGCAAGGGGTGGCCGGCAACGGGCATCCGCTGGGCCACCACTGGGTCACCAGCCTGAGCGACGCGGGGCCCTGGGCGGCGGCTCTGAGCGGCGGAGGAGGAGGTGGAGGAGGCGGCGGCGGAGGAGGGGGAGGCGGCGGTGGAAGCCCCCTGGACCAGCCCGACGTGAAGCCCGGGCGGGAAGACCTGCAGCTGGGCGCCATCCTGCACCACCGCTCGCCCCACCACGTCAGCCACCATTCCCCGCACCACGGCAGCCACCCCAACGCCTGGGGGGCCACGCCGGCCCACGGCTCGGCGCTGCCGGTCAGCGGAGCCCAGCCGCCGCCGCCGCCGCCTCCCCCGCTGAACGTCTACGCCCAGGCCGGCTTCACCGTCAGCGGCATGCTGGACCACGGCGGGGGCTTAACGCCGCCGCCTCCCGCCGCCGCGCCCCCGCCGCCGCCCGGCTTGCACCCGGTGCTGCGCGACTCCCCGCCGGAGCCGTCGGAGCTGGCTTCCCACCACTGCCCGGAGCCCTCGGACGACGAGACGCCCACCTCGGACGAGCTGGAGCAGTTCGCGAAGCAGTTCAAGCAGCGTCGGATCAAGCTGGGCTTCACCCAGGCCGACGTGGGCCTGGCGCTGGGCACCCTGTACGGCAACGTCTTCTCGCAGACCACCATCTGCCGCTTCGAGGCCCTCCAGCTCAGCTTCAAGAACATGTGCAAGCTGAAGCCGCTGCTGAACAAGTGGCTGGAGGAGGCCGACTCGTCCACCGGCAGCCCCACCAGCATCGACAAGATCGCGGCCCAGGGCCGCAAGCGCAAGAAGCGGACTTCCATCGAGGTGAGCGTCAAGGGGGTGCTGGAGACGCACTTCTTGAAGTGCCCCAAGCCGGCCGCCCAGGAGATCGCCTCGCTGGCCGACAGCCTGCAGCTGGAGAAGGAGGTAGTGCGCGTCTGGTTCTGCAACCGGCGGCAGAAAGAGAAGCGCATGACGCCGCCGGGCGAGCCGCCCCAGCCCCACGAAGTCTACGCGCACGGCGGGAAAACGGACCCCTCGTGTCACGACCTTTGACTGTGACCCACCCGCTCGGGACCCGGGGGAACGGCGCAGCCGGCCGGACGGGCGCGCGGGCGGGCGGGCGGGCGGGGGTTGACCTCATGGCGTTGTCCCTTCCCCCCTTTCCTTCCTTCCTTCCTTCCCTCCTTCCTTCCTTCCTTCCTTCCTTCCTTCCTCCTTTCTATTTTTCCTTCCTTCCCTCCCTCCTTCCTTCCTTCCTTTCTATTCTTCCTTCCTTCCCTCCCTCCTATTTTTTCCTTCCTTCCTTCCCTCCCTCCCTTCCCTCTTTTCTATTTTTTCTTTCCTTCCCGCCTTTCTATTATTCGTTCCTTCCCTTCCGCCCTCCCTCCTTTCTATTTTTCCTTCCTTCCTTTCCTCCCTCCCTCCCTCCTTTCTATTTTTCTTTCTTTCCTTTCCTCTTTTCTATCTTTTCCTTCCTTCCCTCCTTTCTATTACTCCTTCCTTCCTTTCCTCCCTCCCTCCCTCCTTTCTATTTTTCCTTCCTTCCTTCCTTCCTTCCTTCCTTCTTTCTATTTTTCTTTCCTTCCTTTCCTCTTTTCTATCTTTTCCTTCCTTCCCTCCTTTCTATTACTCCTTCCTTCCTTTCCTCCCTCCCTCCCTCCTTTCTATTTTTCTTTCTTTCCTTTCCTCTTTTCTATCTTTTCCTTCCTTCCTTCCTTCCTTCCTTCCCTCCCGCCAGGATTTTCTGACTTACTCAGCCTCTACACAGATTAAACAACCATCTCCTCAAGAAAAAAAAAAAAAGACACTTTTCTTCTTCCTTGCCGTGGCATCCTCACAAGGCCAACAACAGAAAAGCGGTAGGAAGGGGGGAAGGGCGTGGGAAGCCAGCGAGCTCCCCCCCTCCCGTCTTTTTTTTTTTCCCCTGGCTATAATGTATTTTTTTTTCCCCTCTCCCAGCGCCTATTTTCTGTGCTTAAATAGCAAAGCTTCCCCCTCGCCCCATCGCCGATAGAAAAAGGGAAATCGTGATCTCTAGATCCGAGAAAGAAAGAAAGAAAGAAAGAAAGAAAGAAAGAAAGAAAGAAAGAAAGAAAAGAAGAAAGAAAGAAAGAAAAGAAGAAAGACAAGACGTGCCTATGAATAACCTTTCAGCGCCTTGGTCCGCTCCGGTGTATTTCAGGTGACGAATCTCGTTTTAAGACAGACTTTAAAAAAAAAAAAAAAGCTTGGCTGGACTTTGCTCGTTGCTAAAAATGACCCTTCGCTCTGGAGACCTTGTGAAGGTCCGAGAAAGGGTGTCCTCCATCTAGGACCCCACGTTTGCTTCCCATTGACCGGCCCTTCCTTTCACCTCCGCCCCGCTTTCCCTCCCTCCCTCCCTCCCCCCCCCAAGACCCGTCTCATCATGGAGAAAAAGTGGCGTCCGGAATTCCCCCAGTCCTCACCCGGAGGAAGACCCAGCTGGAGCTCTTGTGGTTTTCTTTTCCCCCAAAGAGAGGAACGCGCGGCGACTAGGCCGCCCTCAAGCCGCGTTGGTTGCCTTTTTCCTTCTGCTGAACGCCGCTCAGAATTTGTACAATGTCAAAACGGACATTTTCCAAGGGGGGGGGACACCCCTCCTTCTCCTCCTCTCCCGTCTCCCTCGTTTGGCTGGCCGTCTCCTTCTCTGCTTTGGGCCCTCTCGGCACAGATTTATTTTTTAAGAAAATAATAACAATTCCCAAAGTTCAAGATCCCCTCCTTAAAAATCGAAAGCCAGTTTTTTTTTTTTCTTTCCTTTTTTTTTCCTGGTCCTCTTGCGGCTCTTCAACAGGATCCCCTCCCTGGCCGGCACCTGAAGCGTTACGGTCTGTACTTAAAACCCTTTTTCCCCGTTCTCCAGTTCGGATCTCTGGCTTCGGAATACCACCTCGTGCCTGCCTTGCCTTGCCTTTCAAAGGGAGCCGGAAGGAATACGGCTGGGTTGAAATGATGGAGAAAAGATGGGCGAGAGACGGAAGGTCCAAGAGAAGCGGGGAAGAATTGGGGGTCGCGGGGGAGGAGGGGGGAAAATAGACCCTCGCTCTGGGACTGTTTGATGAACGCGTGCTGTTGGGGGCGGCGGTGTGGAGGAAATGTCTGATGTGATCCCAAAAGATTTTGTTTCATTGTAGGGGTTTAAACCGGGAATCGAGCAGATGGTTCTGCTGAGAAATTTCTTTCCTTAAAGGAAAAAAAAAAAAAAAAGGAATCTGGGATAGGAACTAGCTGGGATTAGGATTGGCCGGTATAATTTGATGTGTGAGTTTACAAAAGCGCGGA
>NW_024098468.1:0-73118 GCF_016545835.1 Crotalus tigris | reverse complement strand
CCGTCTGGTGATGT
Organism: Crotalus tigris; assembly: GCF_016545835.1. Classification (NCBI taxonomy): domain Eukaryota; kingdom Metazoa; phylum Chordata; class Lepidosauria; order Squamata; family Viperidae; genus Crotalus; species Crotalus tigris. The sequence continues at coordinate 73,104 of NW_024098468.1, read as the reverse complement.
TCATGTTTAGAGCCGTCTCTTGGGTTGTTGGAAAAGAGTGTTTGTTATGACCAACGTATTCTCTTGACAAAATTCTATTAGCCTGTGCCCTGCTTCATTTTGTACTCCAAGGCCAAACTTGCCTGTTATTCCGGTTATCTTTTGGCTTCCTACCTTAGCATTCCAATCCCCCATGATGATAAGAACATCATTTTTTGGTGTTAATTCTATAAGGTGCTGCAGGGCTTCATAAAACTGGTCAATTTCATCCTCTACAGCACCAGTGGTTGGGGCATAGATTTGGACTATTGTGATATTGAATGGTTTGCCTTGGATTCGAATTGAGATCATTCTGTCATTTTGGGGATTGTATCCCAGTATTGCTTTTCCTATTCTTTTATTGACTATGAAGGCTACTCCCTTTCTTCTGAGGGATTCTTGCCCACAGTAGTATACCTGATGGTCATCTGATTTAAATTCACCCATTCCTGTCCATTTTAGTTCGCTGATTCCTAAGATGTCGATGTTCAGTCTTGTCATCTCTTTTTTGACTACGTCTAGCTTGCCTTGATTCATGGATCTTACATTCCAGGTTCCTATGGAGAAAAAATCTTTGCAGCATCGGACTTTCCTTTCATCACCAGATATATCCACAGCTGAGCGTCCTTTCGGCTTTGGCCCAGTCACTTCATTCTTTCTGGCGCTACTAGTACTAGCCCTCTGCTCTTCCCCAGTAGCATATTGGACACCTTCCGATCTGAGGGGCTCATCTTCCAGCGTCCTATCTTTTTGCCTTTTAGTACTGTCCATGGGGTTTTCATGGCAAAGATACTGGAGTGGTTTGCCATTTCCTTCTCCAGTGGATCACATTTTGTCAGAACTCTCTGCTATAACCTGTCCGTTTTGGGTGGCCCTGCATGGCATAGCTTATAGCTTCATTGAGTTACGCAAGCCCCTTCACCACGACAAGGCAGTAATCCATAAAGGGGTCATGGGAAGGTTAGTAGATATCTTTTCTTCTACTTGTTTCTCATATCCCTCTTCTCCTACCCTCATCCCGATAAAATAACCCATGGTTACTTCTGTGACATGGGGTAAACAGTATTTGTGAATGTGCCTTCTTTCTTACTGTCTCAAGTGGAAGCAGATTACCATGATCCTTTAGGGCAGTGATGGCGAACCTTTTAGAGACCAAGTGCCCAAACTGCAACCCAAAACCTACTTATGCATTGTTGGGTGCCGGATGGGTGTGGCCCATTGGGTGGGCGTGGCTGCGGTGGTAACAGCAGACTGGGTGGGACTAAAAAGTTCAATCAATCAATTCCAACTTTGCAAGATCTTTTTTTTCCCGCGAGAAGTTGAAATTGACTGATTGATTAACCTTTTTTTTTTGTACACAGCAGCGGAGGCCTAAAGTGAAAAGGTTTTATAAAATCCAGCTGAAGGCATAGGACTGGGGTGACGGCGTGTGTGCTCACAGAGAGGGCTCTGAGTGCCGCCTCTGACACCCGTGCCATAGGTTCGCCACCACTGCCTTTGAAAAGGGACAGGAGTTCCTGCTACAGTTTTAAAAGTGTACAAATATTTAGAGATGGAAGTTCTAAATCCAGTCCTGGGGTCTGTCACCACCAGGCATGGCCTGAGATGCTCTGTCCTTGTGCTGTCTCTCTTCCTGCTTTTTCCCTATTATTCTTTTTTACCTAGTGCACTACGTACAATTGTATATATTTGGAAAGATTATTTTAAACAATGAAGGTTTTTATTAAATTTGAAGACTTTCTTTCTTTGGGGTAATTTTTCTTTTTTAAGAGAGAGAGGAAACTCACTAACCAGGATGTGAAAATCTCTCTCTCTCTCTCTCTCTCTGTGTGTGTCACTGTCTTGCTTGCTCTCTCATCAATCTATCTAAATTTATATAGCTGTCCATCTCACTGAAAGCAACTCTGGGAGACACCCAACCATTGGCAAAGAGTAACTTAAAGATGACTAAAATGTCCTAGCCTTGGGTTTTTAATAACTGTGCAATTCTCTAGAACAGGGGTGTCAAACTCAATCTCATTGAGGGCCGCATCAGCATTGCGGTTGCCCTTGGGGGGGCGGGTGGTGTGGCCAGGGTGGTGTGGCCTATTGGGTGGGTGTGGCCAGCTCTACATCATTTGCGTCAAGGGTGACTGTGGGGGCCTGGGCAGGAATGGGACAGATCTGAGGGTCTCTGACAGAAGAGGATGGGACCAGGGCAAGTGCCAAGGCATGGTCCACTGGAGAAGCCTCACCGTTCCTCTCAGGCCATCTGGGAGGCTGGATGGTGGTGCGGGCTGCCCAGAGCCCTGGGTAGCAGAGGTTAAATGCCTAGCCTGGCCCTCGAGCACCCGCAGCACCAAGCCCAGCCCCACTTCCCCAAGGGGGCACCCAGCTGCATTTACCTCCTCCTCAAGGCTGCTGCTGCTGTGCTTGCTCTCCTTAGCCAGGTTGCTCATGATGGGTATGAGGGCAAATTCAGAGGGAGGCCCATTCCCTCTCCATGGGAGGAGACCCAGCTTTGTATCCAAAGTTTCCTTAGCAATAGGATGGAAGACCCCCAGGATAGGCCAGGAGGAGGGGGCAAGGGGATGGTAAAAGGGCAGCAGGGCAGGACTAAGGCAGGACTTCCCTCAGACTCTCCCTCTCCTTCTTTCCTTCTTTCTTTCTTCCTTCCTAAGTACAGAGTGGTGGGAAAATATTTGAGATGAGGGAGGGAGGGAGAAAACAGGCAAGAAATGAAACTGGGGAGGTGTCACCCTTTGTGTGGTATAGGGTTATAGGTATAGGGTATAGGGTTTCCTGCCTGAGCAGGGGGTTGGACCAGATCAACTTTTCAACTTTTTCACAGATTGTACCACTTTTAGGACATGACAATATTTAAGTACCACCAGTGCTTAGTAAGGTGTCAAAAACGTGATGACTAAAAAAAGGGGGGGATTTTGGATTTTTGTTGTTATAGAGATGGCTAGTTTATAATATTATAGAAAAGTAAAAAGTTGAGGTTCAATGTTAATGCTTCCTTCTACTGCAACAGAGGAAGTATGTTCTTTTTCCCTTCTCCCCCTCACTTTCCCCCCTTTTTCCTCCCCACTGTGTCCTACTATTTGCTTTTGTATTTTTGTATTTTATTCTATAATCTAATAAAATATTAGAAACTGTAGAAAAAAAGAAGAAAGTACCAGTTTTAATTTTTTTAGTGGCTGTTCCTTTGCTGAATCACTTTCCCTTTGCACTGACAAATGTATGATGAATTTATCCATGTTTATTAATATGCACCACTACTAGCTAGTTCAGGGGTCTTCAAACATGGCACTTTTAAGACTTGTGGACTTCAACTCCCAGAATTCCTCAGCCCTCATGGCTGGTTGAGGAATTCTGGGAGTTGAAGTCCACAGGTCTTAAAATTGCTAAGTTTGTAGACTCCTGAGCTAGCTGGTTGGCCCTTCTGAGCTCTTCCCCAGTGTAGTAAGAATGCACTCCCCAATCCCTTCCCTGTACCTTTAAAGATACAGGAATCAAGTGCAAAGCAAGAAAATAAAGAAACACAAACTCCATTTTTTTTCTCTTTAAGCTGCCTCAGGCGTGTCATGTGTCACAATGTTGCAATTCTAGACTGAAAGGCTCCTGCAATTGCAAAAAGCTTTAGCTTTAAATTAAGCCAGTTTACCTTCAAAGAAAACTTTCTAAAAGCCATAGACTCAATTAAAGGGGGTAAAACTAATTACATTTGTTTAAAGGGATTAAACCTTTCCTGTTGTCTTTTTTTCCCTTCCCTCACCCAAACCACGTTCTTTTATAGCCTCTCCTGTCTTCCCCCCCTTTTCTTCAGTTCACCTCCAGGTCCGAGCTGCTTCTGGAAGCGCCAATCAGCTGGAGCCCTGCTGGCTTCTGGGGCTTCTGCCAAGCCCAGACAGTCCTGCAGCTGCAGCTGCCTCTCCCTCAGGCTTGGCTCGTTTCGGCTCATTCCCCTTCCCTGCTACACTTGGCTAGCAATCGCGTACCACCTGCCATGTGGCAAAGTACCACAAGTGGTAGTGTACCACCGGTTGAAAAGCCTGGACTAGATGACCTCCATCATCATCATCATCATCATCATTATCATCAACATCATCATCATCATCAGTATTTCTAAAATAATCAAGAATGGCAGCAAGGACTGTGATGTGGAGGCTATTGTACATCTTGGCACTAATGATCTGTCCCAAAAAGATGTACTCTCTGTGCAGAATGATTTCCAGAGCTTGGGGAAGGAACTTAGCAGAATAAGCTGTAGGCTTACTTTCTCAGAGGTTTTACCAGTGTATAAGGAGCAAAACGGAAAAGGCCAGCGCATAGCACAATTCAATATGTGGCTAAAGGAATGGTGTAAAGGGTAAGGCTTTGGATATATTAGTCACGATGTCAGTAGCTGGTCCAATCAAAAGATGTACAAAAGAGATGGTTTGCATCCATCAAAAAAAGGGACTGAGTTACTCGGCTATAAATTCACAGAATTTCTGGAGGGAAATTTAAACTAAACAGCGGGGACAGGGAGTTAATTGATACGGAACAACCCTGTCCCCGGCAATTTAAAAACTATAGGGCTATCAGTGCATGTAGCATAGATATGTGTGTGGACAAGAATACCAACCTTGCTATCAATCAAAATGAAGCCTCTAATAGCGAGTGCCACATAAAGTGCACTAACCAAATAGGTGGTAAGACAATAGGGGAACTCAGGCACCACACAGGTTATGTAGAAATGAAACACAGGGCCACCCACAAAGGACTCAAATGTTTATACACCAATGCACAGAGTATGAACAGCAAACAGGGTGAACTAGAAATTCAGGTTAATGAGGTCAGATACGATATTGTTGCCATTACGGAAACATGGTGGGATGAAACCCACACATGGAACACACAGCTAGAGGGATTTAAATTATTTAAAAGAAACAGACCAAATAAAAGAGGAGGTGGAGTTGCTCTCTATATAAGAAATAACTACATCTCCACAGAAATAGAGTACAACACTGATAAAAACTGTCTTGAATGCATTTGGGTCAATATAAAAGGGGGGGGAAATGACATTGCCATAGGTGTATACTACAGACCACCCAACCAAACAGAGGAACTAGATGAACTTTTTGCTAGTCAGCTAACTAAGGTATGTAGGAAGCACATCACAATAGTAATGGGGGACTTTAACTACCCTGACATCAACTGGGAGACAAACTCCGCACCAAGTGGAAGATCAAACAGGTTCCTGGCAAACCTAGCAGACAACTTTGTCTCCCAAAAAGTAGAGAAGGGAACTAGGGGATTAGCCATCTTGGATCTAATTCTCACTAACAGAGAGGAAATGATAGACGGTGTTGAAGCCATAGGAACCCTGGGAGGAAGTGATCATGCAATATTAGAATTCAACATTATAGAAGCACAAGCAATAGAACACAGTCAAACTAGAGTCTTGGACTTCAAGAGAGCTAATTTCAATAAACTTAGAGAGGGCTTGGGAAGGATTCCATGGATGAGAATCCTCAAGGGGAAAACAACTCAAGAAGCTTGGGAAATTTTTAAAAATGAGATAATAAAAGCACAGTCTAGCACAATACCAACAAAGAGGAAAAATAACAGCTCTCAAAAGAAACCAGCATGGCTGCATAAAGAACTCTCTGACAAATTGAAAGATAAAAAGGACAAGTATAGAAAGTGGAAAGAGGGGAACATACCTAAGTCAGAATATCAGCAAATAGCCTGAGCCTGCAAAGATGAAGTGAAGAAAGCCAAGGCTCAAAATGAACTAAGGCTTGCGACCAAAATCAAAAATAACAAAAAAAGCTTCTTTCAACATGTAAAAAACAAGAAAAAAGTGAAGGAAATGATTGGTCCATTAGTGGGTGGAAGTGGCAAGAAGGTGACAAGCAACAGGGAGAAAGCAGAACTATTTAACTCATTTTTTTGCATCTGTCTTTACACAAAGGGAAAAAACAGACCAACCTATCAAAAATGGTGCCATAAAAAACAAAACAGAAACACAAGTTAAGATAGGCAAGAAAATGGTTAGGGAGCACCTGTCCAGCCTAGATGAGTTCAAATCGCCAGGACCAGATGGATTACACCCCATAGTTCTCAAGGAACTGGCAGATGTAATATCGGAGCCACTGAACTATATTTTTCAAAGATCCTGGAACACAGGGGAACTATCAGAGGACTGGAAAAGAGCAGATGTAGTTCCCATCCTCAAAAAAGGAAAAAAAATGGATCCAGGGAATTACAGACCTATCAGCCTGACCTCAATACCTGGGAAGATCCTGGAAAAGATAATCAAACAACGAATCAACGAACACCTAGAGGCAAACAAAGTCATTACTAAAGGCAACATGGGTTTGTCAAAAATAGATCATGCCAGACAAATCTTATTGCATTCTTTGACCAAGTGACAAAATTAGTGGATCAGAGGAATGCTGTGGAAATAATTTACTTGGACTTCAGTAAGGCATTTGATAAAGTAGATCACAACCTACTACTTGACAAGATAGAAAAATGTGGGGTAGACAGAACCACCACCAGATGGATCCGTAGCTGGCTGACTGGCCGTACTCAGCGAGTGGTCCTCAATGGAACTGCATCTATATGGAGGGAATTGTGTAGTGGGGTGCCCCAGGGCTCTGTTCTGGGCCCAGTACTCTTCAACATCTTCATCAATGACTTGGATGAAGGGATAGATGGGGAACTCATCAAATTTGCAGACGACACCAAGCTGGCAGGAATAGCCAACACTCCAGAAGACAGGCTTCAGATACAGAAGGATCTGGACAGACTTGAACACGGGGCACTAACTAACAAAATGAAAGTCAATGGTGAAAAAAGCAAGGTTCTACATTTAGGCAAGAAAAACCAAATGCACAAGTACAGCATAGGTGGCACCATGCTCAATAGTAGTAGCTGTGAGAGGGACCTCGGAGTCATAGTAGACAATCACTTAAATATGAGCCAGCAGTGTGCTGCAGCTGCCAAAAAGGCCAACACAGTGCTAGGCTGCATTAACAGAGGGATAGAATCCAGATCACGTGAAGTATTAATACCACTCTTTAATGCCTTGGTAAGGCCACACTTGGAATACTGCATCCAGTTTTGGTCACCACGATGTAAAAAAGATGTTGAGACTCTAGAAAGAGTACAGAGAATAGCAACAAAGATGATTAGGGGACTGGAGGCTAAAACATATAAGGAACGGTTGCTAGAATTGGGTATGTCTAGTTTAACGAAGAGAAGGACAAGGGGGACATGATAGCAGTATTCCAATATCTCAGGGGCTGCCATAAAGAAGAGGGAATTAAGCTATTTTCCAAAGCACCTGAAGGCAGGACAAGAAGCAACGGGTGGAAACTAATCAAGGAGAGAAGCAACCTAGAACTAAGGAGAAACTTCCTGACAGTGAGAACAATTAATCAGTGGAACAGCTTGCCGCCAGAAGCAGTAAATGCTCCAACACTGGAAGTTTTTAAGAAGAGACTGGACAGCCATTTGTCCGAAATGGTTTAGGGTTTCCTGCCCGAGCAGGGGGTTTGACTAGATGACCTCCAAGGTCCCTTCCAACTTTACTATTATTATTATTATTATTATTATTATTATTATTATTATTATTATTATTATTATTATTATTATTATTAAAAGCAGTTAAGCCAAAAGAATAATGAATCATGGGAGAGGAGAGAAGGAATATTTCAGTTAGTTGATGAGCCCTAATTCTTTTTTAAAAAATGTCTTTGGCTGCATATAGTCTTAAATGACTCTAGGCCTCTGTTTCTGGGTAGCTGCTTGTGCTCCTGGTTTCCTTCCCTGACTTCTCCTTTGATGTGACCCTCAGAATTGTTTTCTTCCATTTCAGCCTCATTAATCTCCCATTATCCTTAGAGAATGCCCCGGTCTGCCTCCACTCCCCTCATGTTCCCTCTCTTTTAACTATCTGCTTAGATATCTTCAGAACTCTACTTTGCTCTGAAGTCCAGCAGGACCAATCTTTAGCGGTGTGGAGAGAGTAGTGTTCTCTGAAGGCCTTTTGCTCTTGCTGTTTTGTCTGCTATTTCTCATTGGCTTCGTACAAACTCAAGCTCTTCTTGAGTGGCCTTTCTTTTGGCCTTCATTTTAGCTGCTGCAGCTTTTCGTTTGGCCTCCATTTGAGTTGCTTCAGACTCCATTTGAGCTGCTTCAGCTTTTCGTTTGGCCTCCATTTGACCTGCTTCGGCCTCCCTTCGAGCTGCTTTGGCTTCTTGATTGGCCTTCATTTGAGCTGCTTTGGCTTCTAGTTTAGCCTCCATCTCAGCTTCTTCAATTTCCGCTGCTCCTCTTGTGCTATGCGAAAGATTGCTTCGGCAGCTTCAGCATCGATGATTGCTTGCTCTGCTTGTGAAATTCGGGATGCTCGGCTATGACGAGAAGAGGCTTTTGAATGGCGGGAGGCGCCTGTAACATGAGATTGTTGTGACACGCTGGACTGCGCCTTGGATATATGGCAAAAGGATGAGGCTTTTCCAGAGGTGTGAGATGGAGCCACATGTGACCGCTGGGATGGTGCATGTGAATGGCGGAAAACTTCGGACTCAGCCCTCTCGACCGGTCTGTTTTTTGTATAGGACCCGGTTTCCGGGAGCTGTTTGGAGCTCTCTAGAAATTTCTTACGTTCCTTGTTTTTTAGCTTGAGGCTCTGCGTCTCACTATCGACTGTTGGGTCTCCTAGTTCCATCTGAATCTCTTCGAGATGGCATGCGAAGTCTGTCCATTGTTGGAAAGCATCTACCTTATCCTCTTCTAATGAGGGCACAGATTCGGGAGGAAACCCCTCTTCGGGCGTTTGGTAGAGTGTCTGTAATCTCTCCTAGGCTCTCTCATGGCGGTCGTAGAATGACTGCCATCTGTCTGTCAGATATGACCGCATGGCTTTTGTAGGCTTTCTTTGTTGCCTCAGGTCATAGGGACCCTGAGACATCTTTGGCCTCACTGAGGCTTAAGCATCAGCCTCTGTGTACAGATCAAGGTTGGCTGTTTGCAGCATTTCTCCTTGGCCAACTGGGTGGGGTGTCTCATCTAGGTTGGTTGGTTGAACCTCTTCTTCTAAATCAATGGGGCACTCTGCCATGATTAGGACAGGTTCAGTAAACTTCCTAGCTATTTTGAAGTGAATTCGATGAACTTTGCTCTTTGACCACTAGGGGTCGCTACTTGCAGATGAGCTACTGGGGTGCTATCTGTGGGTGGAGGCACCACTGGGTGCATTCTCCTGTGTTTGTGGGTACTTCAGCACAATCCACCTTTCACCACTAGGGATCCAACGGCCAGGCTGAGTGGATGGTGCGCACAACCAAAGACACTTTAAAGAGAATCACTTATGGAAGCTGGCACCACAGGCTGGCTGACTTTCTCCTCTCAACTGCACCACACCTTGCACAGCCACTGGGAAGAGCCCAGCTGAACTTCGCTGGGGTCGCAGGCTCATTACTAACTGGACAGGTTGCACCCAGACTGGGTGGCATCACAGATGCCACAGCCACGGGCACCTAGGAGACTACAGGTGGGTGATCTGGTCTGGGCAAGGAACTATGGACCTGGACATCTCTGGGTGACAGCAGTGGTATGCAAGTTCTTTGGGCCGCTCTCATACAAAGTGGCCTTGGATGATGGTCGGATGATCCGGCGACATGTCGATCAACTGCGCTGGAGGCTTCCCAGCCACACTTCTGCTCCTGGCTCTGCTCTCGGGGTGGGGGGGGAAGGAGGACCACAATTATGATTGTGGACCACACTCTCTCCATGAAAGCAGAACCTCCCAGTGCCAGTAGGGGATCTTGCCATGGAGGCGGCTCCTGACTCTGGCACTCCTGACCCTGGCACTGACACAAGGTCAATGGGACATTGCCCACAACCGGCTTTTCAGGCCAATCCATCTGCTGGTCTTGGGTTCGTGGGACAGTGCTCCCAAGAGGAGTCCATTGTGGACTTGGGGAATTCCACCCCACCAATGGTCTAGGGGAATTCCACCCCACCAAGGAACTCTGGTCTGGGTTTAGAGGATCCAGCCAGTCAGCAGCATGGAAGGTCGCCTGAGTCTAGGGAGCATCAAAGTCCTGGCCTGACGAGCCTGGCAGGCGAATTTGCAGGCCAAGCAATCACAACCGCTCCAAGAAGATCAGAGTGAGCCAGAGGTCCACCCAAGCACTTATAGGAGTATGTAAGACTCCTGTCAGTAGGTGGGCAGGCGTAGAGGTACTTAGAAATCAGAACATACTCAAAAGACAAATTTCTGATTTATAGTAAGGCAAAATAGTAAGTTTTACTATGTTATGAATAAAGGAGTGACAGGGTATTAGATCTGTAGTATTGTAAAATATTAAGTACTATGTTTTGATCCAAGAGGGGAGGGGTTTATGTCCTGGGCCTGCTGAGTCATTCAGCAGGTGCAGAGAGGCCCGGGCAGACCATGTGAATGCCCAGGACCAGACAGGCTGTCTCTCACATTGTGCGCATATGCAAGGCAGGAGAAATGCCTTGCATTGATTGGCGGATACTGTCCCTGCAAAGGGGTATAAGAGCAATCCGCTCCATTTTGTTGTTGGTTCTGTTGTGAATGGAATAAAGACAAGACTGTTTGTTATTCCTGCTCATCTCAATGCCTTTTACTTGGAAACAGAACATAAACCTTTTCTTCTTCTTCTTTTATAAGGATTTTATTAGTTTTTCTCTTATATACAAGTTTTAATTTTTCAACCAGCGTGCTGTCTGGATTCAAAAATGCTAATACATAATCAATTCCTAATCCTTGGTTCTTTCCTCTAGCCATTTGTAGAATAACTCCCAGATTTGGTAGTATTCTGTTTCTTCTTTATCTTTCAATCTCATAGTTAATCTGTCCATCTCTGCGCATTCCAATATTTTTTTAATTACTTCTTCCTCTGGTGGTACTGCTTCATTTTTCCAATATTGCGCGAAGACTATTCTTGCTGCTGTTATGACGTGTAAAGCCAAATATAAACTTTGTTTATTTGTCTTTTCTGGCATTATATCTAGTAAAAAAAAGTTCAGGTTTAAATTTCACATGTTCTCCCAACATTTTTTCTAACCAAACATGTATCTTTTTCTAATAGGCCTTTGCTTTACCATATGTCCACCAAATATGATAATATGTGCCTGCGTTATGTTTACATTTCCAACATCTATCTCACATATTTTTAAACATTTTTTCTAATCTTGCTGGTGGCAAGTGCTATCTATAAAACATTTTATATAAATTTTCTTTATACAAAGTTGACATTGTCAATTTATAGTTTCTCTCCCATAATTTTTGCCATTTTTCTAGTTCCATATTATAACCAAAGTTTTCCACCCACCTTATCATTGTTTCTTTAACTTGTTCACTTTCCATCTCCAAAATTAACAAAAAATTATACATTTTCTTAATTATTTCTCATCAGAGGTTAACAATATCTTATCAAATACAGTTTGTTCTTTATAAAACCCATAACTTTCACATCTTTTTCATATCTATTTTGCATCTGTAGATGTGCCCACCACGACAGGTTGATACCCTGATTTTCCAGTTCTTGTCTTGATCTTAAAGTCCCATCAGTATTTAGAATATATATGTCCAAATTTTTTCAAAGTCTACCAAGTTTGGATGTAAAAAAGCTTCCATCGTTGATAGCCACCCTCGAATTTTTTTTTTTTTTTTTTTTTTTTTTTTTTATTAAAAGTTTTATAATTTTACAAAAAAAAACAAGAACAATACAGAACAAAAAACAACATATACAAAAGAAAAAAAAATTAAAAAACAACACATATAAAAAAAAAACCCCCCCACCACCCACACCCTCCCAAAAACCCTCCCTTCCCCCCCACTGAGCTTCCCAGAGCAGAAATATAGGTTAAGAAATAATAATAATAAAAAAAAAAAATAAAAAAAATAAAAATTAAATTAAAAAACTTTATATTTATATATATAAAAAAGATATCTATAATATATATAAAAATAAAAACTTATGAAAAAGCTATATAATACTTTTTGTAATACCCAATCTAAAATTGTATAAATTTTATCCAGTTGTCCAGATAGCAAAAAACTCTATTGCTTTGTTGCTTAAGAAAGCCGAAATCTGCCATTTCTGCCAGATAAGCTACTTAAAAAAACCATTCCTGCTATGTAGGCAAAGATTCCTTCTTCCAATATTGTCCAATTAACAGCCTCGCGGCTTGTGATCAAGTTTAAATCAATACAACCTTTTGTTCACAAAAATCTATAACAATACCAACAAAATAATTGCGGAGTAAATTTTACCCTCCTTCTAAAAATTCTCTGGATATTCCACCATATTTGATCAAAAATGTTTTATCTCTCTACATGACCACCAAAATGATAATAGGAAGCTCCTTATAAACCACATCTCCAACATTTAGGTTGCACGTCAGGGTACATGTAAGACATTTTTTGTGGATCAAGGTGCCATCTATAAAACATTTTATAAAAATTCCCTTAGATTCTGGCTTGAGTAAATTTTGACATTTCTCACCCAAATAGTTTCCCAGATGTCCAATGAAACTGGCTCACCAAAGTCTGCGCCCATCTAATCATACCAATCTTTAATTAGTTTCCGTTTCTGAGTCCATTCAAACTAAAACCCATAAAATTCTCTTAATGGGTTTGTCTTTGATCCTTCAGTTGGCTTAATAAGATTTTTCATCTTCTCAGAAAACCCACTTACAATCCATCTTCCCATCTATCTAGTAGTTGCCTATATTGGAACCAAGAAAAGTAAATTTTCTTGGCTAATTCTTCCGTGATTTTAATTGCTACGTGTTTGTCCACCCATTTAAGTAACTGTGTAAGACAACCATATCCATTTTAACCCCTCTTTTTTTCCTTCTATCGCCATGCCAAGGTATAGCCATAATGGTACTTTAAATCCTTTTATAATATTTTCTCAAATCCTAAGTAAAGAAATTCTTAAAATATGAGATTTAAAGCCCAATCTATTTTTATTAAATAAATAGCTCCACCCATAAGTAAATCCCATCCCTCTAGATAAAGTATCTCAAGAATTTGTCAAATGTACCCAGTCACTAATTAATGGTTAAAACCACCGCATCATAATATAATTTCAAATTTGGTAACCTTGAGTCGCCCCTCTCACGGAAGTCTTGCATAATTTTGAACTTAACCCTTGGTTTTTTCCCTGCCCAAATAAATTTATGAGACCTTCTGCCAATCATTAAATTAATCTCATTTTTCAAAAATTGGTAACATTGAAACAAAAAAAGAAATGGGTAGTAGGAATATTCATTTTTATCACTGCAATTCTTCCCATGAGGGATAATTGCAGCTTTTCCCAATTCTTCAAGTCTTGCTGTACCCCGACCCCACAACCTTTCAAACATTTTTTAAAGGTTTGCATTAGAAAAGACGCATCACCCCCAAATATTTTACCTTTCTTAAACAATCTCAAAACCCGTCGGAGTTAACCAAAATCTGATTAGGCCTGACCGACAAATTTTTAGGTAAAATTTTAGTCGTTTACATTAATCTTAAAACCCGAGAGACCAAACCATAATGGTGAATCAACTGTAATAAGTTTACTACAGGAATAATCAGGTTGCGACAAAAGTAACAACCAAGTCCATCCGCAAAAGCTCTCAACTTATATTATTTTTTATTAACATATATTCCTTTAAATTTCCTGAGACTTCTCGAATTTTAATCAATAATATTTACAATGTTAAAACAAACAAAATGGCGATAAAGGACACCCCTGTCTAGACCTTTCTCTATTGTGAAAACCTCCGACAAACCTCCATTAACAATAAGTTGTGCTGTTGTTTTTGATCTTTACCTTAAGGGCTTGTTAATATTTCACCAAAATGCATTTTCTTCCATTACTCTTAGCATAAAATGCAATTCAGTTGGTCAAATGCTTTTCAGCATCTAAAAATATGAGCCCTGCAGGAACTTTGGGTTGTTCTTATCTAAAGTATTCTAATACATTAATAATTTGTCTAACATTGTTTTTCAATATACCTTCCTGTTAAAACCCTGATGGATCTTTATGCACAAGATGATGCACCACCCTCATAAGCCTATTTACCAAAATTTTTTACAAAATGCTTATTATAATGCCACGTTTTAAAAGAGATTAGGCCTATTTTTTGGTAAAGTAAGATCTTGATCCTCCTTTGGAATCTAATGATATAAAAGCACTACGCATGAAGGAGGGAACTCTAAAACCCTGTAAGATACCATTAACAAGATCATTTAAATGTTGAATCATCTCCTCCATTAAAAGCTTATATAAACAGCTGTTAACCCATACGTACCCGGTGCTTTCCTAATTTCAATTGGTTTGAATTGCTGAGGCGTTTCCTCCTTAGTAATTAAACCATTAATTCATATTTTGATCCTCAGTCAGTTAGGAAAACTTGCCTCAGCTAAATATTTATTTATATCTAACAGTTGTACATTAGTAGATTTGTATAGGTTTTGATAATAATCCAAAAAAGATTTTTTAATTAATTCCTTCTGAGAAACTATTTTACCCTTATAATTTATTTTCTCTATTATTCTCAGTCTCTGTTTCTTTCTTAATTGATAAGCCAACCATCTCCCCGGCTTATTAGCATTACAAATGTATTTTTGTTCATAAATAATAAATTGGTTGCAGCTTGATCTGCTATCAACATATTAAATTGTGACCTTAATAACTTTACAGTTCTTTAGTACTTCATCAGAAGGATTTAGGAATCAAAGCCCCCTTTCTTTATTTAATTTCATCTTCAAGTTCTCTACGTTTTCTGAGTCTGATTTCGCTTAAAAATTATTCTTTTTTATCAAGAAACACGCGCATAAATGCTTTACCTGCATCCCATACCATTGACATTGAAGTCCCTTAACATTATTCAAGTAAAATAGTCCTTTAAACAACTCCTTTAGTTTTTTTGAACATCTTCTCTTGTCTAAACAAAATTTTCATTTTAACTCTCCAGGATCTTCTTTCCTCTTTCTCTTGAAATCAACTCCTCCAACCTGGGACTATGATCCGTCAGTGATACAGGAAAAATCTTTACATTCTTTACTTTATTATACAAATCCGTGGTAATCAAGAAAAAAGTCAATTCTTGAAAAAGATTGGTGTCTGTCAGAAAAAAAAGTAAAGTCTCTCTCCTCTTGATACGTTCCCGCCAATAGTCCCGTAAGTCCAGTCCTTTCATTTCATATCAAAAAAGGCTTTAGGTAGCCTTGCTTGTTTAAGAAAAGGAGAGGAACCTTTCTTATCCCTTTTGTGTATCTAAAGACACCATTCCAATCACCCATTAATACCACCGATCTATAATCAAGCAAAGTTATTTTTTGGTGTAACTGTTATACAAATTGTCCTGTTGTTTGATTTGGGAGCAAAAGTCCAACTATAAGTACTTTCTTACCATAAAATACCAAGTTCAATCATCACATATCTCCCCTGGGGATCTGATTCTACCAGACAAGCTGGCAGGTTTTGTTTGAACTATATAAACAACTCCCCCTTCTTCCCAGGTGCAGGAGATATAAAATGAGATCCCAAACGAGCATAACTAAATATTCTGATCTTTAAGTAGAATATGAGTTTCCTGTAAACAAATAACATCATTGGTATGTTGTTTCAAATAATAAAAGATTTTTTCCGTTTCTGAGGAGAATTCAATCCATTAACATTCCAGGTAAAAAACTTGCCATCCCCTTGGCACGCAGACTGGAGAAGACACCATCAAACTCTGACAGAGCTGCATGTGTTGCATAACTCTTGGTTCTTGCTCCTCCCACCGGCGGGTGATGCACTTCCAGGAGAATTCTCTTTGGGCTCTTTTTAGTTTTGCTCTTTCTCTTTACGCTTATAAGCTGCACGAGTCTCCTCTGCTCTTTAACCTGTTGGCGTTGCTTTGCCACTCTATCATCCCTGCGGAAACCAAATCTAGTGCCTCAGATGCTGCTCAGATTCCTTAGCACTCAAAGATTCCGACCAGATGAAGTTGAGCTGCACTCAGGACCGAAGTATAGAAATCTCTAGCTTTGTCAACTGTGTTCAATCTGTAACGTGTCCCAGCATGGATCAAAACGATACCCTCGGAATTTCCCATTCTGAATGCATCGATCTAGCTTAAAGCTCATTGGTTAAAAAAGCAAAGTCTTTCCTACTTCTTAAATTTTAGATGGGATTCTTTAGAATGATAACATCTTGGCGGCAATCTGAAATCTTTTGTTGTAAAAGCTTGTATAATCTATTCCGCAGGGACTTATGTTGTAAAAAAAAAAGTAAATCACCACATCTCTGGGCAAATCTTCTGCTTAGCAATCCAAGAGTTGAGTCTATAAATTTTTTCTACTTCTATCTGTTTAATTCTCCTTTATCCATATCCAAAGCCAGCGCCAGATCTAAGAACCACCTCCATCAAAATCTTGATTCATATCTTCCTTTGAAGGCCTCTAATCCTCAGAGCATACTCCATTTGTCTGTATTGAAACATCAAAAATCTTCTTGTGAGGAGTCCACCTTCCTTTCAAGTCTTGAATTTTGTCATCTAAAGAGTCAACTTTGTCTTCCCCTTTCCTCAAGCCTTGCATCGAGCTTAACCACCACAGTAGCCAAACCTGAAAAAAAAAAAAACAGCTCCAGTATATCTTTGTCGTAATTCATATTATTTTCTTGCATTTATGGACTTTATCCCGTTTGACTCTTCTTTGAGATCAGATTAATTTCTGATTTAATCTGTGAAACAAATTGAGTCATTCCTCTCTCATTTGAACTACAATCTCTCCCATTGCCTCTAACCTCTTGCACTGAAAGTCCAGGTAGAGGAGGAGGGAGGGTGGTGGCTGAGCCGGTGGTGCATGTTTAGATTGTTGTTGTAGCTGTGCAGTGGAAGTTATAGGAGAAGAAATAAACCTTGGGTACTGAGGAAGGCTGGCTGCCTCTTTGAAGCCATTTAAAAAAAAGCACAATTCACTTCCTTTCCCCTCCAGCCAAAAAGGGAGGAGGAGAAAAAAAGAAAAAAAAGAATTTTTAAAAAGAGACAAACTATAATCATTAAAAAGTCCAGATAAATCCCAAGAATAAGTAATAAAGAGCAAACAATTACACAAAAAAAAAAATTCTAAGCCAGCAAAAGCAAAAGCAAAAGCAAAAAAAACTCTTAAAAAAGGGAAAGTAAAACAAAAGAGAAAGGAAAAAAAACTCCGACAAGATTCAAAAGGCCCATCTTTAAGTCCTTTCTCCACTAGTATAACAAAGAAAAGGAGGGAAAAATAGTAAAAAATCAAAAGATAAAAAAAATAAACACCTAAAAATATAAGAAAAAGTCCACTTTAAACTGCTCCGTCCGTTAAAAATTACTCACCAAATGCTGTAAACACGGAGATAGAAGGGCGGTTTCTTTTGCTTCAAAGAAAAAACAAAAACAAAAACAGCTGGGGGCGGAGATCAGCAAGAGCTCCGAGGGAACAACTTTCACCCCCTCTAGAAATAAATCCAGAGGGGGTTCAGGGGTTTCTCTACTCTTCGTTCTCTATCCCTTCCCTTGCCGGGAAGGGGGGATTTCCGGAGCCGCGGGCCAGCTGATGCGCGCTGCGGCCCACCCGCGGCTCTGACACTCCCCAGCTGGACGGCTAAAAGCTAGCCCATCGCCGTCGCCTCCCACCGGAAGCTCCACCTCGAATTTTACATATATTTTGGTTTTAATTTTTTCCCATACTGTTAACAAAGCATTTCTTATATAGTGATTTTGGAAATACTATGAATGTTATTTTTCCCATACCACAAAAAAGCGTGCCAACCCCCAATTGTAAATCACGTCCCTCCAAATATAAAACCTTTTTTTTCTAAGAGTTATCCAATTCCTTCACCCATGTTAATACAGATGCTTGATAGTACAAAGCCCAATAAGGTAACCCAAAACCTCAATTTTCCATTCGCATCTTGTAATGATTTCATCTTTATTCTAGCTTTTTTCCTTGCCAAACAAAACTTCAAAATTATGCATTTAAATCTTGAAAGACTTTTTTCTCAGTTTTATCGGAATTGTCTGAAAATAAAAATAAAATCTTTGGCAATATATTCATTTGACTGTAGCAAATTCCTAGCATTGACAATTGCAAATTCTTCCACTTTTCCAAGTCTAATTTTATTTGTTTCAGTAGCTTATATAGTTATTTTTTATTGTTGAGCATTTTAGCCGATAGGTATATACCAAATATTTAACCGTTTTCACTATCTGTACCTCTATTGTTTAGGACATTTCGTTTTTTTTTTTATCTGTAAGATTCTAACTATTACCTTAGTTTTTTCTCTATTATTTTTAAATTCTGCCATTTCTCCGTACTGTTCTATCTTGCCCCACAGTTTAGGGAATCAACTCCAGAGGTTCTTCGCCTTTTCCAAAATAAATACTAAATTGTCAGCAAATGCTTGTAAATTATTTATATTTCAATTTCACCAGCCCTTAATTTCTATATCTTTTCTAATATTTCTATTTAAGATTTCCAAGTGAAGATGAATAGCAGGGAGGATAATGGGTATCCTTGCCTTGTGCCTTTTTTTATCTCAAAAGTTCTCAGTACAATCTCCATTCCACCATCACTGGCTGTCTGTTTATTGTATTTGTTTTTATCATGTTTGAATTCTGTCCAAATCCATTATTGTAGTTGAGAATCAAAATTGCCAAGGGAGACATTATCAAATCCTTTTGGGATCTAAGAATATTAGTGCCAATTGTTTCCCTGCATGTAGCTCATAATATTCTAAACATACATCTATTATCACTCTTAAGTTGTTTTTAAGTTGTCTCTTTGGTAAAAAGCCATTTGATCTGGAGTATAAATTCAGCTAAGTATTTTTCAGTCTCTCAGCATTATTGAAGTAAAAATTTTATAATCCACATTGAGCAGTGAATCGGTCTGTAGGTCTAATTCTGGGTCAAATCGGAGGTCTCTTTGGGTATTGAGTAATATTTGCCTTCTCATGCCATGTAGATGGAGTCTAGCTTCTATAAAAGTCCATTACAAGATCTTCAGCGGTTCACTTAGATCTCTTGAAGATTTTATAGCTCCGCCGAAAGAGCCCTTCTGGACCTGGTGTTTTCCCATTTTTTTGTCTTTTTATGGCCTCTGATATTTTCCATCATTGTGACTTTCATCTAGCATAGTTTTGAATGTCTCTGAGATTTTTGGAAGATTATTTTCTTCCAGATATTTTACAGTTCTCTCTATTTATTTCTCCTTATCGTACAGTTCCTGTTGATAGTATTCTTGATTATCTTTTTTTTCTTCATTTTTATATTGCAGATGACCTTTCCCATCTAATAGGTTATATATGTTTTCTCTTCTCTTTCTGTTTTTAAGTTTATAAGCTAACCATCTCCTGGTTATTGGCATTTTCAAAAAAGTTCATTTCACTCTCTTTATCTGCTCTGCCACTTTTCTGAGTCCAACAGATTTTTTATGTCATTAGTCCATTTCTCTTTTCAAAGTCTTTTTTTATGGATTTTTCTGCAGCTGATTCTAACTTCCATATTTTTCTTTTAGTAATGCATATTGTGTCTTCTCTGTTTGTTTTTTCTTTGCCATATATGTTATAGCTATAGCTCAAAATATGCTTTAAGCTGTGTCCCATACGTTTTGTAAGGTTGTATCTTCTTTTTTATTTTCTTGAAAAAAATTCCATTTTCTTTGCTAATTCTATGATTCTCTTCTTTTATATAGATTTATTTAAGTCCATCTTAATCTTTTTTTGTATTCCTTTCCAAGTCATTTTCAGAGGGTTATGGTCTGCCCATGTGCCTATTTCTATCTCAATATCCTGATATCATTCTCACATCAGCCATCATCCAGATCATATCGATCCTTGAGCAAGATTTTGACTGTTTGATAAAAGGTGTATTCAATTTTTGTTGGGTTAATCTCCCTCCCAGACATCTTGAATTACAATTTCCTCGCCATATCAAAAAATGTCTTGGGTAGTTTCTTCTTCCAGTTTTTCCTGTTTTATTGCTTTTATAGTCAATTTTTCTGTCCACTATTGCATTAAAATCTCCTACTAAGCAAATATTTTGGTACTACATTTCTTATTTTTTCTGTGTAAGTTTTTATAAAATTCTTCTTGATTGTTATTTGGTCATAATTGCCACTAGCAGGTGTTGTTTTGGTGCAGAAAATATTTTACCATTAAGATTCTTCCTTCTTTCTAGAATATACCAATTAGAATAGGATTGTCTCTTTAATATTACAGCGAGCCCTTCTTTTTTTCTGATGTATTGATGCATAGTAAGTTTCCCAATTTGGATATTCCAATAGTTTATAATGCTGTTCTTTATATGGTGTTTCTTGTAGACAAATTTCAGTAATTTCCTAAAAACTTTCTTCTTTTTGCTGGGGAATTTAGCCGATTTATATTTACTGAAAAAATTCCATTTTCTTTCTCCATTTCATTTCCATTATTTGTATTTAAGTCTAGTCGATCTAGTAATTCTCTGTTCTCTAGCAAGAGAAAGTCCTTCACCTTGCCCTCCTGGTCATCTTCTCTTTCTGTTCTCCTGTTTGTGTAGCTGCTCCTTGAGTCATCTCTTCATTGCTTCTGCTCCTTACTCTCCCCTTGTCTTTGTTTCATCCTTCATCTAAAATTGCTCTATTCCTTACTTCAAATTCTTATGCTTTCCAGGGATGAATCCATTGATATCTTGTATTGTTCCAATTTATTAAGATGCTTCCGGAATCAGCCATCTGAAGTTATGCCTTTGGCAATCAGCTTTGTAGTCAAGAATGATAATGTGTTTGAGTATCTCTTACTCTCTTAGGTATCTGCTTTAAACCACAATTCTTTTTTTGTATTGTATTGGCTCATCTCTGAACTTTCCTCATACTTCATCTGTTCTTGTCTTCTTCTCATGACCTTACATGTACTTCTCTTGGTAGTTTATTTCTCTTGCGTAGCTTGAGTTCATGCAGAATATTTCATCAACCTCTAATGGATTTCTCCTCGGTCTGCTTTTAGAGCCTCTTCCAGGATATCAATAATCACCACTGCCATGTTTTCTTCTCTATCCTCAGAATATTTTGAAATCTCAAATAATGTTCCGCCTTTCCATTTTTCTAGGATCTTAATTGCCTCCTCTAGATCTTGGTTGTTTGTTCTAATTTTTCATTTTCTGTAATAACATTTCCATCTTTTTATCAATATCTTTGAGTTTTTTCTTCAACTTTCTGTTTATGCTCATTTTTAATTATCATTTGATTTTTGAGCTTCAAATTTTTCCTTTATACCAAGATTTTCCCTTTTTGACTACTTTCTCAGTTTACTCTGTGTCTCCTGATGATTGTTTTGTGTCTGTTCATAATTCTTTCATCTCTCTTGGTTAATTGCATCATCTCTGAAGCAGCTAAGAGGTCTGTTGTTTCGCTTTGAGAGTGCTTGATTTTCTCACATTGCAGCATTGCTTTGATAGATCCCTGTGTTGTTGGACTAGATCACAGGTCGGCAACCTGCGGTCCGGAGCCGCATGCGGCTCTTTGAGCTTCCCCTGTGGCTCCCAGCCTCCTCTGCCTTGCAGAGAGAGACAGAGACAGAGAGAGTCACTTGCCTTCCTCTTCTCTCTCTCTCTGTGTGTGTTTGTGGGTTTTTTTTTGTGTGTGTGTGTGTGGTTTAAAAGAGAGTGCACTCACAGTGTTCTTTCGAGGAGCTGAAAGCTTTCTGGGCGGAGCTCCTCCCTTTGCTGCATCTCTGCAGGAAGCAGGAAGGCAGGAGAGAGCTAGCTAGCCAGCTAGGCTGACTCAGGAATTTGGGAGTTGAAGTCCATGAGTCATAAAAGAGACGAGGTGCTACCCTGATCTTTTTGGACAACGCCTGAAGCGTGTCAGGTGAGCAGCAGATAGATAGAGGGGGGGAGAGAGAGAGAGAGAGAGAGAGATAGGGAGAGGAGAGAGAGAGAAGAGAGAGAGAGAGAAGAAAGGAGTGGGGAAGAGGAGTTGGCATACCAAGGGCAGATAGAGAGGGAGGGAGGGAAAGAGAGAGAGAGAGAGACCCTTTTGACATCTAAAATGAAGATAACATGCATATATCCTTTTTCAACCTGTGTGTGTATGTAATTTTATTCTCTTAAAGCATTCTCTTGGTGATCATTGTTTTAATAGTATGGATATTCCCAAGAGTCATATTTTTACTTTTATTTTTAATGTGTATATGTGTATGTGTGTGTGTGTGTGTGTATACATACACACACACACACACACACACACACACACACACACCTATAATAAAGGTAAAAAAGGATATATGCAGTGTTATCTTCATTTTAGATATCAAAAGGGTTTTGCGGCTCCCAGTATTTTGTTTTTGGTGGGAAACGGGTCCAAGTGGCTCTTTGAGTGTTTTGGGTTGCCTACCCCTGGACTAGATTGTCCTACAGAGGGTGCAGAAGGGGTTTTCTTCATAAGTCTGGTAATGTTTGATGAACTCATTTTACAGTTTACAGTCTAAAACCAAAGCAGTATCTGTTTGCGTTTAGCCAAAGCCAACAGAAATAACTTTAAAAAGTCTTTTCCCTTGCAATGTCACAACAAAGCACTTTGTTATTTGCAGGTGTCTCCTCAAGGTCACTGTTAGTTTTTTTTTATAAAAAGATTTATTGGTTTTTTCCAATTTTTTCCAGCTTAGGACACAACGTGTTGGTTAGGGTGTCAAGTCATTCAAAGACAGAATCATATAAATATAGCTCAAATTAATTATCAAAAATTTCCTCTCTGTTTCCTAAATATAATATTGCTTATTGAAATTAATACAGTTTTAAGTAAAGTTCAATCAAACAGAAATCATCAATCACATACAATTATAATAATCTATATCCTGTTTTTAAGCTTTACTAATTACAGTTGTCATACTCCAATTACGTTTTAGTAAACATATAGTTGGGATTTCAGGTATCCTTAATAATAGGTCATTCATTGAGACGGATTTTTTCCCTATCACAAATAGCTCTTCCTCTCTCTTTATTACAACATAGTTATCATATTTAAAATAATAATATAAGTCCAACAGATACAGTTCTATTTTAAAAAATATATTCTATCATTTCATCAATCTACAGCTATAAAAAATCTTTTTAAGCCCTTAATAAAATTTACACTTTCAAATACTTATCAACTATAATATCAGGAAATTCCCATCCTTCATTCATAATTAAATCAAACAAACTCTATCTATTGCAACATAATTATCATATTTATAAAATAATGTAAGTCCCAAAAAAATACATTTCTATTTTTAAAAATATATTCTATCATTTCATCAATCTACATCTATAAAGTCTTTTCACCCCCTGAAAAGATTTACTCCCTCAAATACTTATTAACTATAATAACAGTAAATCCACATCCTTCAATCATTATTAAATCAGAGAAAATCTCTAAAGCCTTTTTAACCCATCAAGTAACATTTTATGACATGTTTAAACCTAACTCTAGCTTTCCTTCTATGCCAAGTTGGTTCCCATATTAAAGCTTTTCGGTTATCCAACCTCAATTTTGATTACAAAAATTTCTAATCAATTCAAACAGAACAAAATTTCCTTTCCTTTCTGCCGATATCATCTGAGCATTATATTGACTTTTACTCGATATTGTGGTTATAAGTAAATTATCCGCTTTATTGTATTTTCCAGAGGGTTGTGTCTGAATATCAATCTTTGTTATTTTTAGTAATTGAACTTAGTCAACTACAGTTACTTCTTGGTCATCAAAATTATCCATCAGTTGTAGGTAACATTGTGTGGAATTAGTTGGCTCAGTGGTTTCCACATTTTCTCCCAGTATAGATTCACAATTGGGTTGTAAGCATAGTGTCTCTGTCTCTTTGAATTATATGTCTTGATGTGTAAAGGCCTGTTCAGGATTACTCATTCATCTTCTATTATTCGTTGTTACATAACTTGATTCATTATTGGAGAGTTGATGTGAGGTTCCAAGGTAGCCTCTTTAAGTTTTCTCCAAGGTTTCCAATAAGTTTTGAAATCTTCTGTAAGTTCTAATATTTTTTCCAGTATTAAATCATAGTCAAGATGTGGATAACTTTCATCCATTTTAGTGGTAGATTAGCCTATTCCTTTATTAGAGACTGTATTTGAAAAAGATCCACCTCCAAAGGTCTAATAACCAGCTTCACCACAGCTGTCAAGTTATCTTTTCTCTTTTATTATCATATGAAAATCCAATCTCTCTTCAAATAACAGGGAGAAGTACATTTACAATTTTGCTTTTCACCACCAGATGTCCTCAATGGACTATAAAGTCTTTTTTCCAAATTAATAAAGTTGAAGAAAAGAAAAAAAGTTTTCCCTCTTTTTTAAAAAAGTTAACAAGAGAGGTATCTCCAGCATTATCAAATTGAAAAAAACAAAGTAACAATGTCCCTGTCAAGCCTCCAGGGGCTTGCCATGCAAATGGGGGAGGGGGAAGGTACACGGCAACTCACCACCGTTGGAAACCGCGACGCCGCCCGTCACCACGGCAGTCGCCCGGACCGAACAGAGGCTCGCAACGGCCCATCCCTGGGTGCACCGTGCTGCAGCGGCTGTACAGATGCATATGGCTGCAAGTCTAAGCGTGGGCCCAGCTTCCTCTGACAAACGAAACCCGTCAGAGACATGGAAGACCGCCGGCACGCCTGCGCGGGACCGGAGCAGGACGCCATTTCCCGGGCCAGTGACGAGAAGCACAGGGGACTACCGGGACTCCGTGACGCCCCTACAGGCATGCCCGGACAAGGTGGGGAATCCTTACCAGGCCGGTTGGACGAGGAGCGGGCGGAGTCCGGCGGCAGCACACAGACACCTGTTGCGCGGCATGAGGAATGCGGAGGCGGACTCCCGTTGGTGAAAGGGAGGGCACAGGGAGAGGACAGGACCTTTATCCGGTTTGGGCGGATGTCAGTTTGGGGCTGGGGGTGGGGACACAGGTTGTGGCAAACCTTTATGAAGCACTGGGAGAAAGCCACTCCCAGTGCTGACTTTTTTTCATCAAAAGAATAAACCAAGTTGATGGGTTCAGTGTATACCGGTGTTCCTGCCTCTTTATTTCGGACGACAGCGGATACCACTGACAGTCCCTTTCTTCTTCTTTTTCCCCTAAAATCCCCCCCAAAAAAGTCCAATAGTAGAAAAAACAACCATAAAAAAATTATTAATCTTTTCTTTGTAGCTCTCTTTCCCGTGTAGGCAGCTGCTGCTTTCTTAGAAAAGGGAAATAGTCAGGAATTCTTTACAGGAAAAATCACCACGGTGGTTCTTCATGCTTAGTTGTTCTTTTGACTTGCGGTTGGTGCGGCTGGGTGATTGGCCATTTTACTGGCTGATCTTCTCTGTCGGCCCTCAGAGTTAGCTTGGACAGCTGGAGGAGCCGCTGCTCCTCCACAGCCGAGCATAGCCTCCTCGATGGTAATCGCACCCTCCAGGGCAACTTTTGACCCACATAAGGGTCTACCAGCAGAGGGAAGCTAGCCGACGAGGAGACGAGTCTCTTTGTGTGTCTAGAGGCTCTGCGATCCAGAACCGGAAGTCCAAGGTCACTGTTATGAAAACATTTTTTCCATTTCCTTCCTTTTTTTCAATATTTATTAATACTTTCGTTTCTTCTTTTGCCACTAGATGTCCTCCTTGGCTTATTTATTAATGTCTGATATTCTTAAAAAGAAACACTCTCCCCCTTTTGTTAATTGCCCGCCGCCTTTAAGTTTGTCCTTCTGGGGGTCTTTACTTTTCAGCTCTTTCCCATCAGGGGCTCAACATTTATCATATTCAAGGAGAAGGAAAGAAAGTTCTGGCTCACCCAGCCTCGGCACGCAGTTGATAATCAGCTATTTTGCAGTGCTTCCCTTCCGGCTGGAGATGACTTGGGCTGCCTTGGCAGCCTTTCCTCCGCTTTTTCAGAGGGGTCTTCAGTCCACTATGACTGGCCACCGCCTAATCCTTCTTCATTGCCCCTTCAGGGCAACTTTCCGACCCTTTGAGGATCGCTGGGCAAAGAGAAACCAGACTGGAAAGCCATCAGCGCCAAACCAGCCTAAAAAAAGAATAAATGTAAACCTTTTCTTCTTAATTGCAATATCTATCTCTCTATCTATCTGTCATCTATCATTTATTTATCTTTCTATTCATCCATGCACTCACAAACACAGATACACATGCACATACTCCTATTGGTGTACTATATCTTTCTGCAATTGTAGGATGATTTTATTTTATTTTTATTTTATTTATTTGATTTCTATAGTCACTCATCTCAGCAGACAAGATGGGAGGTGGGAGGGAGCTTCTACTCTCCTTCCTGTACACTTCTGTTACACTCTGAATGGGGAAAGAAAGAACATATTTTTTTTAATTTGACCTAGGTTTCTCAGCTAACACTGAAGCACACATCTGATATGAAAATACTACCCTTTTGGAGATGATAGATAAAAATATAGAGATATTTCCAAATATATTTTTGTTCATACACACACACACACACGTGTGTGTTTTATATATATATATGTGTGTGTGTGTGTGTGTGTGTGTGTGTGTGTGTGTGTGTGTAGGTCTTTGGCCAAGAAATGATGTAAACATAAAGGAAATTTTGCCTAGAGATTAATAATAATAATAATAACCCCCAGTGAGGCACTACCTTGACGTGGTTGTGGGGCTTGTGTATTCTGAGGAAGATGAGAGCTATGCCAGAGGTTCAACCATACTGGACAGGTCTCAGACAAAGAGTGTCTCTCCCATAAAAAATATGGTGAGACGTAAATTTCAGAATGCCTTACTGGCTCGGATGTCGCCCGGGTTAACAAGGTCCACGCTAGATATTGGAGTTCCTGGATATCTGGTGAAAAATGGGTTACAGGACTCAGGACTGTTGGCTGAGCAACCAGGGCCACAGCTGCAGAACTACTGGAAGAAAAGGTGTTTACCCATCGCAGATACACAGTGATTGAAAACAAAGAAATAATGGTCTGTTACTACAGATCAAGTCCAACAAGAAGAGGATATCTAAAACGAATGCACCAGTTGTGGAAAGAACAACATCCAGAATCAGAAATAACAGAACAGAGACTAGCAGATCAACGCCGATTTATAACACAAAATAAAGTATTCACAGAAACAGAATTGGACGAACTGCAAAGTTTTACCCAGGGCAAAGAAATCAAAGCCTTACCAGAAGTAATTCAGAATGTAGAGGCAAACCAGGGGGAGTTGGCAGTGAAGGAATCCAGCAGAGATATACAACTGTTCTCATTTGGAAACCAGGCACCTCTTCCTCAGGAAGAACAAAACCCTCTAACTAAAGAAATAAAAGAATTGAAACAAAGAATAACTGAGCATCTAGAACAGCACAAAACAACAGAATAAGGCTACCTGCATTGAAGCTTGTTCCAAAGAAACAGCTAGCACAAGCATTAAAAGATGCAAATACTGCAATATCAAGTATAAGCACCAATTCACTGCAAGAAACAAACCAACTAATGTACAGCACAGCTGCAGTTATAACAGAATACCTGGGATGCAAAATCAACAAAAAAGAAAAACAAACAAACAGTGCACCAGAAAAATTAGAAAATAAGATCAGCAAGTTAAGATCACATGCATCTGGCTGACTGTGCAATGATCCATAATAATAATAATAATAATAATAATAATAATAATAATAATAATAATAATGACTCGATAGGTAGACAAAATGCCAAATCCAGTCTGAACATCTGGCTGACTGTGCGATGATCGATAATAATAAAGTTGGAAGGGACCTTGGAGGTCATCTAGTCCAGGGCTTTTCAACCTTTTCACCCATTGTACCACTTTTAGGATATGGCACTATCCGAGTACTACCCGTAGCCTAGCAAGGTGTCAAAAACTTGATGACCAAAAAAAAAGATAAAAGTGATGAAGTGCAGGTAGTCCTCGACTTACAACAATTCGCTTAGTGACTGTTCGAAGTTACAATGGCACTGAAAAAAGTGCCGAGCAAGACATCTGCCTGCCCACCTGGCAGCGCTCTTCCTCCTGTCCAAGGTTTTCATGTTGTGAGCATTTCTGTTGAGGATTGGCAGTGGGGGTGGGGGGTGTTTGTTTTTTATTCCCCCCGTCTGCTGGGTGGTTGCAGCAGGTTTTGGTCACTTCACATGACCCTGGGACACTGTGACCCATCATAAATATGAATCAGTTGCCAAGCATCTGAATGTAAATCACAAGACCCTGGAGAGGCTGCAACATTCCGGCTGATTGGTGCTTCTTCAGGGCTCAACAGAAGCACCAGGATCAGCGCCGAGCTCCAGTTGGAGCCTGGCGCTGATCCTGGTGCTTCCGTTGAGCCCTGACAGTCCCGAAGAAACACCAACCAGCTGGAAAGCGGCACTGATCCTGGCGCTTCTGCTGAGCCCTGACAGCCCTGCAGCTCCAGCCATCTCTCTCTCAGGCTTGTGTGGTACTGCCACCAGTTCAGCTCATTCCCCTCCCCCGCTACCACTTTTCTAAGATGGTCACGAACCACCTGCCAGGTGCCAATGTATGACTGGTTGGAAAGCCCTGATCTAGTCCAATCCCCTGCTAGAAACCCTATACCATTTTGGACCAGTCTCTTCTTAAAAACTTCCAGTGTTGGAGCACTCACAGCTTCTGGAGGCAGGTTAATTGTTCTAACTGTCAGAAAGTTTCTCCTTAGTTCTAAGTTGCTTCTCTCCTTGATTAGTTTCCATCCGTTGCTTCTTGTCCTGCCTTCAGGCGCTTTGGAGAATAGCTTCACTCCCTCTTCTTTGTGGTAGCCCCTGAGATATTGGAACACTGCTATCATGTCCCCCCTCGTCCTTCTCTTCCTTAAACTAGACATACTCAATTCCAGAAACCATTTCTTATATGTTTTAGCCTCCAGTCCCCTAATCATCTTTGTTGTTCTTCTCTGTACTGTTTCTAGAATCTCAACATCTTTTTTACATCGTGGTGACCAAAACTGGATGCAGCATTCCACATGTGGCCTTACCAAGGCATTGTAAAGTGGTATTAACACTTCACGCGATCTTGATTCTATCCCTCTGTTAATGCAGCCTAGCACTGTGTTGGCTTTTTTTAGCAGCTGCAGCATATGCTGGCTCATATTTAAGTGATTGTCCACTAGGACTCCAAGATCCCTCTCACAGTTACTACTATTGAGCAAGGTACCCCCTATACTATACCTGTACATTTGGTTTTTCTTACCTAAATGTAGAACCTTACTTTTTTCACCATTGAATTTCATTTTGTTAGATAGCGCCCAGTGTTCAAGTCTGTCCATATCCTCCTGTATCTTAAGCCTGTCTTCTGTAGTGTTGGCTATTCCTGCCAGCTTGGTATCATCTGCAAATTTGATGAGTTCCCCATCTATCCCCTCGTCCAAATTGTTTGATGAAGATGTTGAAGAGCACTGGGCCCAGAACAGAGCCCTGGGGCACCCTACTACACACTTCCCTCCATGTAGATGCGGTTCCATTGAGGACCACATGCTGAGTACAGCTGGTCAGCCAGCTACGAATCCATCTGGTGGTGATGCTGTCTAACCCACATTTTTCTATCTTATCAAGTAGTAGGTTGTGATCTATCTTATTAAATGCCTTACTGAAGTCCAAGTAAATTATATCCACAGCATTCCTCTGATCCACTAATTTTGTCGGTCAAAGAATGCAATAAGATTTGTCTGGCATGATCTGTTTTTGACAAACCCATGTTGGCTTTTAGTAATGACTTTGTTTGCCTCTAGGTGTTCTCTGATTCGTTGTTTGATTATCTTTTCCAGAAATGGGGAAGAAAAGGATAGGTATTTGTTTGCAGCAAGAGAAAGGGCATTTAACAAGGTCACCTGCTTCAGGTGTATGAAAAGATGATGCCACACAAATCTCTCATTCTCCTAGAAAGACAATAACTATTTGAGGTTACAGTATAACATCAGAAACTCAGAATTTGCTTTGTAGGTATCTCATAATCTAATCCTGGAGAAACTATAGCACTTATCCTTTCAGTAAAGAGAAGCAAGCTAAGTGGCTTCCAAAGAATTTATATGGGTTACATAATGTTAGTCATCTAACATCGCATTTCCACTTTCTAGCATCCATCCTTGAACCAACTGTTCCCATTTCCTAATGATAAAGATAGACCTGTAGGTCTTCCAACATAAACTGTACAGTAAATTACTGCTGAAAACTTGATGAGCTTGAATTATTTTACTTCAGTAGCCATCAAAGCAAGCGTTAAACCTCACTCTTCTATATACTTGCAATCTGTGAAATGCCATTAAGCCCAGTTGCTGCAATCAGGATTCCCTGAGATCAGGAAGTGGTGATACCTGTCAGTCTTTCATCAATATTCAACTGTGGCACTTAAAGAGTGTGAAATATTAGAAATTTATATTTGCTGTCTAAAAAAAAGAAATCTCCATTGGGCCTGTTATTCCATATCAGGTTCTTTCCCATAATTTGAAACACAATCTCTTTTGATGAGGGTGACTAGGTGGAAGGAAGCAGCTTCTGCTTTCCTTAATGCTTACTTTACTAAAATCATGTGATTACTGCATGTACTCCAACTTTTTCCAATTTATTGTCCTCCATTTGAGTTGTAGTCCAACACATGGGGAGATTACAAGGATGAGAAAGAGAGTCCTAATTAAGAAACTGGCCTTCTTTCTTTAAAATTTATTAAATCATTCATAGTTTTTAGAAAATATATTGACTTAATATTTTTCTTGCCACACCAAGCAAACTCTCACCCAAAGGAAAGCCACATACACTTTTCTGTCTGAAATAAAGGAACTGTATATATGTATGTGAATTAGACCCTAACATTGTTATGTATTGAATATATATAAAGTTGTGTTAATCCCTGCTAAAGTGAAACTAATTGAACTCCAACTGCTTGTGAAGCTAAAATGAAACTAACCTTTACATTAGGGCTTTTCAACCTTTTTATCGATTGTACCACTTTTAGGATATGGCAATATTTGAGTACCATCTAGCAAGGTGTCAGAAACTTGATGATAAAAAAAAACCCTGTTCAAAGTTGCAATTGCACTGAAATGACTTATCACCATTTTTCATACTTATGACCATTGCAGCATGCCCAGGGTCATATGATTTATATTTGGATGCTTGGCAACTGATTCATATTTATAATGGTCAGTGTTCCAGGGTCATGTGATCCCCTTCTGCAACCTTTTGACAAGCAAATTCAATGGCAGAACTGCTGGTGGCCAAGTGCTAAGGCGGGACTTCCTTTCCTCCCTCCCTTCCCTGCCTCCCTTTTTCTCATTCCCATCTCCTTCTGAAGGAAGAATTTGAAACCCCCCCCCCCATATTTTCCCTCTTCCATATATTGATCAAACAAGGAAAGGCCTCCAGAGACAGAAAAGACAAGCTGCTGAGGGAACTAGCTTAAAAAGGCACATTCCCCTTTAAGAATTAGCTACTGGCTAGAAAGGAAAGTAAGGAGTGCAGACGGCACTTAAGGAAGAAAAAAAATGTGGCTCCATTCATAAGTAAAGGAATGCTACAGGCAAAATCCATTCAGGAGAAAAATACTTCAAAATCCCTTGCAGCAAAACTTACAGCTAACAACAACAGAGCAATAGAAGCTAACACAAGACATCAGCCAAATAGAAGTTGCCAAACACTCCTTAAGAACAAAAAGCCCATATTGCACAAATCCCAGAACTTCAAAGCATATAAGAATCCTTCCACTCTCCATCTCCCTCCCTCGTGCCTCACTTCTAGCCATTGCTGCCTTTTTTCATTCCTTTTGAAGGGTGACCCCTTCCCCCCCCTGCATTTCTTGCCTGTTTGCTGCTGCCAGCACAGGTGGCTGCCACAGCAGTTGTAGATTGGCTCATGGCCAGCCTCAGGCTGCTTGATTCCTCAGCCTGCTTGATTCCTCCTCCTCCTCCTCCTCCTCCTCCTCCTCCTCCTCCTCCTCCTCCTCCTCCGTGCAGCTGACTCCACCTCCAAGCTGCTGCTTTTTCTCTCTCTCCCTCTCCTGCCCAAACTGCCTCCTTTTATAGCCTCTCCTGTCTCCACCCACCTCCTCCTTTCTCATGGGGGAGGGTGAGCCAGAAGTGAGCCTGGCGCCTTTGCAGCTCCAGAGGACTCTCTCACTGTAAGTCCTTGCCGGTGCTGGCTCTTTCCCTCCCCCACTACACTTGGCTAGACAGGGCTGCGTACCACCTGCCACTCATTAATGTACCACAAGTGGTACACGTACCACCGGTTGAAAAGCCCTGCTTTAGATGACCCTGACTGTTAACTCCAACTGTTTTGGAGGGAAACTTTGAACATTCATATTTGGTCGGGCTTTTCAAGTATTATGATTGGTTAAGCCCCTGTGGGCTCAGAGTATAAATTACAGGCCATTGCCTGCAGTCTCCAGTTCTAGTTTGAGTCAATAAATAATGTAACTATGCTGGTCTGCTCCTTGCCTACTGAAACCCACTACACAATAGTGGTGATGAAGGTGGGATGCTGCAGAGGAGAAAGCTGCTGCTAACCAAGAGACTGAAATTACAGGGTGATAGGCTGGGTAAAGAGCCCCAGCAGGCCTAGGTCTCACCCCCCGCCTACCAGTAAGCCACACTGGAGACACGCTGAAATCACTGGGTGTCAGACCAGGTAAAGAGCCCAGGCGGGACCACGTTATCCACCCTGCCTGCTAGTAAGACACACTGGAGGCACAGACATACCTGATGGATCTGTCCCCAGGACTCCTAAGTGCAGCACAGCTCCAATCGCAGCAGTATAGGCATTAACCAGCACCAAAGGAGCTTCCCCAAAATGGATAAATTGGAAAAGCTTAACGAATTCAATATTACTCATCCAGAACAGTGAAGCTTATATGTCTCCCGAGTAGACAACTATCTCCGGGCTAACTAGATCACAGACAATAGCCTGAAAGTGGCAACCTTACTATGTGTCTGCAGACAAGCCATGTTTGATATCGCTGAAAACCTGATAGCACTGGCAAGTATAGAGACTTTGGCCTATGCAGACCTCAAGAAAAAATTAAGGGAACATTTTGAGCCTAAACTCTCAGTAATTGCCTGGCGCCATGCATTCGAGCAACATGAGCAGAGATCCAGGGAATCTGCAACAGAGTTTGTGGCAGCCCTTCGGCAAGCTTCGCACCAATGTGAGTTCCCTGACCTGGAAGACCATCTCAGAGACAGGCTTGTTTGCAGCCTGCATAATAGAGAATTACAGCAGCGCCTATTCACCATGGAGAAACTGACTTTCCAAGATGCATTGAAGGAAGTCATGGTGGATAAGGTTGCCAGAGGGGCAATGAAGACTGTCCAGCCACCTAAAACACACACCAGCCCCACAGCGATCCACCAAGAGAATGCAGAAGGCTCAGGGGAGGCCAGTGAGAGTGAGGAAATTGATTGTTTGCAGAGAGAGCCACCCAGACAGCCATGCTCCACAGAGCAAGCAACTTTCCCACAGAGCTGCGCAAGCTGCGGGGGACAGCATGAAAGAGCAGAGTGCAGATTCCGCATAGCAGTATGCCTTGCCTGTGTTTGCAGAGATTTGCAGCAGGAAATGAAACCTACGACACAGTAGCACAAGGGAAAATGGCCCCCAGGACAGAACAGTTGAATACTGCTCAGGAAGGCATAGCATCCAATGCACAGGGACCCAACATTCCATCAAAGAAAAGATAAGACTCCAACTAAGATTGCAAGCGGTCCCATGCTCCATGGAGCTAGATACTGGATCGGCCCTGTCCATTATCTCCTCCAGGACTTTCGACCACATTTGCAAATGTACCCGATGGCAGGTCCTGCTCAAATCATCAAGGTTAGTGCTAACAGACTTCCAGAATTGCCATGTTCCCGTAAGGGGGGAAGCTACCATTAGAGTACAATTCAAAGAGTTTGAGGGTCCCCTCAGCATAGTGGTCATAGAGGGACCGCACACCAGCCTCATAGGACTGGACTGGTTCGAGGCCCTGGCATCAGGGTAACAGGCATCCATTGAACACAAATAGCTAATGTAGCAGCAGTATGCCAACAATATGCTGACATATTCAGCACAGAGCTGGGACAATACAAAGGGGTACCCATTTTGCTCAACCTGGATCCAGCAGTAACTCTAATCTGATTAAAACCGTGCAGGGTTCCCTTTGCATTGAAGCCTAAAATTGATGCGGAACTAGACAAGCTGGTACATCAGGGAGTGCTCCAACCTGTGGACTGTAGCCACGGGGAAACTCCAATAGTGACCCCAGTTAAGCCTAATGGGGACATTCGCATCTGCGCAGACTACAAGTGCACCATAAATAAGGCACTACAGCAGCATGCTTAACCTGTACCAGTAGTGAGCCACATCCTCGCCTCATTCCAGGGAGGCTGAATCTTCGCTAAGTTAGATCTTGCCCAGGCCTACCAGCAGCTACTGGTAGATGACGCTACCGCAGAAGCACAAACAATCGTCACACACAGAGGTGCATTCCGAGTGTGCCATTTGCAGTTTGGGGTAAGCGTAGCACCAGGGTTGTTCCAAAGTATTATGGAATGAACACTGAAGAACATTACTGGCGTTTGCCCGTATTTTGATGACTCCTGATCGCAGGGAAATCAGCGGCAGTCGTGGCGGAACATCTCCATGCAGTATTCCAACATTTCCACAAGGCAGGCCTAAAACTCAAGAAGGAAAAGTGCCAGATCGGTGTGGAATCCACAGAATTCCTGGGTTTCCACATTGATGCTGCCGGAATGCACCCATCTGAAGCAAAGCTAAAGGCAATTCAGCAAGCCCCCACACCAAAATCCAAGGGGGAACTACAAGCACTCCTGGGCTTGCTCAATTTTTACCACTCATTCTTACTGCACAAGGCTGCCCTGGCAGAATCGCTATACCACCTACTGGACAAAAAAGTGTCCTGGGTCTGGTCGGGCACCCAAGACAAAGCTTTCAAGATGGTAAAATCATTGCTATCCTCAGACTCCATCCTAGCTCATTTCAACAAAAACCTACCAGTAACACTAGCCTGTGATGGCATTGGGGCAGAACTAAGCCACAGGATGCCAGATGGTCGAGAGGCCCCCATCGTATACTATTCTAGAACGTTATCATCAGCTGAAAGGAACTATGCCCAGATAGACAAGGAAGCCCTCGCCATAGTGGCTGGCATTAAGAAGTTCCATGATTTCTTATATGGACGAAACTTCATCATCTTTACAGACCACAAACCTCTGCTTGGTCTCTTCACAGCAGATAAATAGACACCACAGATCCTGTTGCCACGAATGCTATGATGGTCCATTTTCATGGCTGCATACTCATACCGGCTAATCCACAAGCTGGGTAAGGAAATGGGCCACGCTGATGCTCTCAGCCAACTGCCTCTACCACAGAGTGATCCAGCCCCAGCCCCAATTTATCGTATCCTGGTGATCCAGGACCTCCCTGAAGCACCCCTACATGCAGGGGACATTGCAGCTGAAACCACCATGGACAGAATACTTAGCCACATTCTCAACTGGGTGTTAAGGGGATGGCCAGAGACCTAGACAGGCCATGAGTTCCATCACTACATTTCTTGGAAAAATGAACTGTCGGCCCACAAAGGATGTGTGCTTTGGGGCAGCAGGGTCATCATTCCACCCAGTCTTTGCTCCAGGGTGCTGGATTCTTTACATGAGGGGCACCCAGGAATTGTTCGAATGAAGGCTCTAGCCAGGAGCTACTTGTGGCCAGGCCTGGACAAGGACATTGAGAATCAAGTAAGGAATTGCCAGGCCTGCCAAGAAACCCAACTGGAGATGCCACAAGCACCAGTGCACCGCTGGGAGACCACACATGCCCCCTGGTCTCATGTGCACATTGACTTTGTGGGCCCCTTCCAAGGGCAGGTGTTCCTAATTGTAGTAGACAGTTATTCCAAGTGGTTGGAAGTGGCACCAGTATCACCAATGACAACAACCAAGGTCATCCAAGATTTGCGTCTGCCAGTTGTAATCGTGTCCAACAATGGGGCACAATTCATAGCAGGAGAATTTCAGTCTTTTCTCAACGCCAACATGATTCGGCACATAACATCTGCTCCATTCTACCCCGCAACCAACGGTCAGGCCAAATGAATGGTCAGGACCACAAAGGAGGCACTCAATCAGGTGACGACTGGGGACTGGAATCACCACCTGGCGAACTTCCTCCTGTGTCAACACCCAACTCCCAATACAGCAACAGTTCGCAGCCCAGTGGAGCTGAGGTGGGGCCGCCGGCTCACCACGAAGCTCAACCAACTTCACCTAGACAGAGTAGTGGCAGGACTCTCCAATAACATTGTGGCAATCCACCAGGATCTGTGGGCCCCCAGCTTATCTCAAAGACTATGAATATGGAACAGACAGAGGATGATAACTATCCTATGGGAAAGGGGTCTTATGTATTGAATATATATAAAGTTGTATTAATCCCTGCTAAAGTGAAACTAACTTAACTCCAACTGCTTGTGAAGCTAAAATGAAACTAACCTTTAGAGGACCTTCACTGTTAACTCCAACTGTTTCAGAGAGAAACTTTGAACGTTCATATTTGGGTGGGCTTTTCAAGTATTGTGATTGGTTAAGGCCCTGTGGGCTCAGAGTATAAATTACAGGCCATTGCCTGCAGTCTCCACCTCTAGTTCGAGTCAATAAATGATGTTGTAACTATGCTGGTCTGCTCCTTGCCTACTGAAACCCACTACACAATAAACATAATTATTCTGAATTTATGCAGAATATAAAGTGAGAATGTATTTCAGATTCAAGAATTAGCCTGTCTTCCAAAGGCTAGAATCTCTAGGTCAGCAATATTTGAGAGTTGGGCTGCAACTTAGCTCTATCCCTCCTAAAGAAGATCATTTGGCAATGTGATATCATCACAACCAAGGTAGCAACAGAGTGTTTTGGAGGGGGTTAGAATGAAAAAAGGAGGAGGAGGAGCTCCAGGAACCAGCTTTCCATTTCAGAAATAAGAACAAAAAGGAAGAGGCTTTATCTGCACCCAAGAGAATTAGCCAACTAATGGAAGTTATCTACCATGCCCTTTTCTTGTCATCCTCTCTTTAGGATCTTAGTTTTAACTAGTAGAGCAGGAAGTCCTACCCAAAATTTATTGACCACATTTTTAATGATAATAAGGAACGTAACCATCTGAAAAGGGACTTTTGAGATTTGTAAGCCCAGAGTGATTTAATATGAGGTTACAAAATATTCTGCTATCCCTGCTAAAGCAGTACTTAAAGCTCATTTCCTGATGGCCAAGCACAAGCTTTTTGCAAGCAAGGTACAAAGATCTCTTTCTAGGCAAAGGTGGGAACTCAATTCTATATTCCACTCCTCTCTCTTTGGAATTAAAGGTGGGAACAATTGGCTCAATAAGGTGTTAGTTGAAAATCTGGCTGCCAGTTAACACCCATTATCCATTTGTCAGGTCCTCTCTCCCCACTTGTCTGCTATTTATTGATCCCCCACTCCCTCTGAAGAAGTTTGAAGGATGTCATTTTTGCACAGATATGTACCCATAGATACATGGAGATGTATTTGGATAAAGTTCACAATTTGACCAAATTGATTAATGACGAGACACCTTAAACACGTGAAAGAAATAGTTCTGGTAGGGAAAAGCTGTTGTAAGTAAATATCAAGCATATTAAACCGACTATATGCAATTAAATGTCAGTATTGCTCTATATGGATCAGGATTTTACTTCAGCAATAGAAATGAAAGGATTTTTTTGACAGACAAGTTAGATACTAATGGGGAGATTCAGACTTTATTCTCAAAATTTTAGAAACAAGAGTGATATCAGCATTCATATAGCCAATATGTTTTATGTTATAATCATCCAGGAAATGGTTATATCCTATGTTCTATTTTTGGAAATTCAAAAATTTGAAATTTCCAATTTCAAATATGCTAGATTACAACTCCATATTATATTTGTTTATATAAATAATTTATATTCCACCTTTCTGCCCAAAGAACACTCATAAGGCAGCTAACAATTAAAAATAGTACCCTCAATATTAATTAAATTTTAAGGAGAAAGCTTTGTAAAACCAGAATAGTGTATATGATAGCATAACTCATAAGGGTATGCATTGCATAAAAGTAACACAAAAGGCCATCTCTCTGTGACAGGGATCTTCAAACTTGGCCCTTTTATGACTTGTGGACTTCAACTCCCAGAATTCTTCAGCCAGCATGCCTGTTGAGGAATTCTGGGAGCTGAAGTCCACAAGTCATAAAAGGGCCAAGTTTGAAGACCCCTGTTCTATGGCCAACAGATCTCAGAAAAAGAGAATACTTATAAAAGGGCATTCCCTGATGACCTTAATATCTAAGCATCTTAGTATTGAGATAGGCATCCTATGATCAGTACTTCTCAGGGGAATTATCCATGGGAGGATACTTTGGACATTTCCTGGAAGTACTAGAGCAGTTTGTAATTGCTGATTTGTAAGTTGAGGATCCAAAATGGGGCTGCTGCTGCTGAGATACTTGCATAAACAAGTATGTTTTGGGCTGGGGATGGCAGCTAATGACATTATTCAATATTGGGGAAAAGGGTAATTGGATCAAATAGTCAGGCATTGAGCCATTTAGGTGTAAAGATTACAACTAGTCCCTTGAATTGTGCTGAAAATCAATTGGCAACCTACGCAAAACTTTTTACATGAATGGCATATGTTCCTATTGTGCACAAGTTAGCACCCTAGCTTTTGGACATTCAAGGATAGCTCTCCTATAGGGTACATATAGTGGTTAATTTGAGACATGATCAAGGCATGGGTAACTGTTGCCAGATCCTCCACACTCATTATTTCCAGCCTATATGCCTTTGGCTGCACATAACAGGAGCAGAAGCCCAACATCTGTCAATCATCATGTTGTGGAAGGCAGCAATAGATAACAGAAATGAGTCACTTATTGCTTTCCACTTCCTCCAGCCCACCACCATAAAAGAGAGTATATTATTCTTCTCAACATGAATCAGAGATAGCAATAAGTTGGGCAGGCCTTTTTATACATCTTGTTCAGAACGTATGAGAATGGGCAAGCATTTTTGCACTGGGTGGAGTAGGCAAAAAGTCATCTCTCATCTTGGAGTGGTTTTTGCAAAAATGTCAACTTAGCATTTAGTTTACTGTAGGAATATCAGGGACTGAATCATTCTGGTTTAGTTACTCAGAAGATGAGTAATTCAGCTGGGGCTTTAGATAAATACTATGTTTTAATCAAGGCATTCAGGAATATTAAAAAACATGCTGGATAATGGGTGAGGGTAGCAGTGACTCTTATAAATTCCATGTGGGAATAAACTGATGTAAAATGTCACTTAAAATACCCATTTGCAGACAACTAGGTTCTTGGTTTTCCAACTTGTACAATTTTGCAAAAGTAGAAATCCATGGTTTTTTTAATTATGGAAATTGTTCTCAGCTATTTCTATGAGTCTCAACAGACAGGTGTGCAATTCAGAGACCATATTGATTCCCAACCTTTACTTATAAAATAGCTTTTGGTTATTATTCAATTTACTACTTTAAACTTTTGGTCTAGGGCCGTGGTGGTGAACCTATGGCACGTATACCACAGGTGGCATGCATAGCCCTTTCTGTGGGCACACGCACCATTGCCCCAGTCCTAGGCCTTCAGCTGGGTTTTATAAAACCTTTTCGCTTTAGGCCTCCACCGTTGTGTGCAAAAAAAAAATCAATCAATTTCAACTTCTCGCAGGAAAAAAAAAGATCTTGCAAAGTTGGAATTGATTGATTGAACTTTTTAGTCCCACTCAGTCTGCTGTTACCACTGCACCCACACCTACCCAATGGGCCACACCCACCCAATTGGCCACACCTGCCCAATGGGCCACGCCCACCCAAGGGGCCATGCCCACCCAGCACTCGATGATACATAAGTGGGTTTTGGGTTGCAGTTTGGGCACTTGGTCTCTAAAAGGTTCACCATCACTTATCTAGAGCCACAAGTGGTCTGTCAGAACCCATTCCTTTCCTGGGGGGATCTATTTCAATTCTTTCCATTTCTTTCTGTGGGTTCTGCCATTCTCCTGAGGGGGAGGGGGGAAGACTCTGTGGTATGTTTTCTGCTTTGCTACAATGTATCCCTTCCGTTATTTCTACATACTTACTCTTTGAACTGTCTCTCCCTTGATGTCAACCTGGGTGAGAAAGGAATGTGCCTCTGGCCATCTGGCTTATCTCTCGCTACAGAAGGGAGGGTGCGAATACCCAACATCTTCACAAGCATGGGAATGGACCCCATCATTAGCTCCATTCCCACAGTGGACATAACACCTGGGGATTGGCTCATTTAAACTGACCCGATGGACTATTGGGGTGAGGTTAGCTTGGGACTCTTTTAACCTATTGATCTGATTAGGAAACCCTCAGATCCTGCCTTCTGTGCCTGCTATCAGCTTCTCCTAATAAAAGTTCCTTTTGGAACGAAACTGTTCCAAAAGTCCTGCTTTCCTGGGATGAGGTTTTGAAGTGGGCCCTGACATTAGGCAGGATCTGCAGTAATAGTCAACCCAGAAGGAAGACCCTTGCCAGGGGGCTAAGCAAATGATGTCTGATATCGGAATGGAAAGGGAAGAACCTGCCATGGGGGAGGAGTTCTCCCACCAGGCAAAGCCCAGCCAATACAGTTCTCAATCCACAAGCTCATTGGATGAGGTGGTAGTCGCTGAACACCATCACAGACCAAGGTGGTCGATGGGCATCGGGAAGAAGGGGGACTGGGAGAAGAAATCCAGGAAAGTGACAGACACAGCAGTCACCAGCCGGGTTGGAAAATCAAGATGGAGAGGTTGCTCCACCTCAGTGAAGATGAGGAAGACCAGACACCCCATTCCAACCGGTTCCTGGAGCAAGCCATCAACGTGCTGAGGGTCGCCTTCAGTTCCATGAAGGAGGAGAGACCTGACCCCTGCTGAGGCACACCAACCCAGGCTCAGCCAAAAGGAAGGATGAAGGGGGGGCTGAACCAGCAATCCCAGGCCCTTCCACCAGCACCACGGAAACAGCAGCTGTCACTACAGCCACAGCCACCCTCGGGTGAACCGCACCAGTCAAAAATAATGGCCACTGACACAGGAGATGGCGGGGACATCGATCCATCCCAAAGTTCCCGTCGTTAGGAGTAAGGTACTGTGGAGAGCCACGCCGACTGGAGTTTTTCCTGACTCGTGCTAAACACCATGGAAGAATATGGTCATGAAATACCTAATGACTGCAGTCGAATAAGGATCCTACAAACAGCCCTAGATGGCGACACAACAGACTGAGTGGTAGACCTCCATGATGCTGATGCCCCAGAACTGCAAAACTTCAGTCAGTTCATGGAGGCTCTCAGACGCCAATTTGAAGACCCCTTGGCTAATCAGAAAGCGTGGGAGCGCATCAAAACTGTCAGACAGGGGCAACGACCTGTAGCGGAATACACACAAGAATTTTGAGCCCTGGCCAGCAAGCTGAACTGGTTGGAAGATATCTTGGTCGGACATTTCAAGGATGGCCTGAATGACGATCTGTATTATGCCTGCATCCCAGGCATATAGACCAGCTCCAAGAGATACAGACCAGCTCCAAGACTGGTACATCCTGCCTGAGGAAGCAGAGATCGATCGCGCCACAAGGCAAGATCCTGGGGAAAGTCGCTGGCGGAGCCACCCCGAGAACCAACAAAGCAAGCCCCTGCCACCCCGATAGCAACAGGGTGTTTCAAGTGTGGGAAGGAGGGGCACCGCACCACTGAGTGCCGCTCAAAGACCCCTGTCTGGAAGCCTGACCAAGCCCCAGGGGGAAAGCCTGGAAAGACTCTGATGAAACTGAAGGAGACAGCTATGAAAAGCATGGAGGTAATTGAGTTTCCAACTCCATCGAGGCAGGTGAGGGGAACTCTGACACCACCAGGAGAGCCACCTGATTCATCAGATGACAACTCGGAGGACGAATCCCTGGTAAGTGGACGCATCGAGCCCCTCACCAGAAACGTAGAACTGTTTAGCGCCAGAGTGCCCGAGAGGTTTGCGCTCAATGCCCTAATAGACTCCGGCTGCACTCGCTGCCTCATAATTCCAACCTTGGTGGGGAATTTAGGGATTCCAGTGAAGAGGCTGAAGAAACCAATTTCATTCAGTCAATTAGATGGGTCCATTGCAGGGGGGGGCACCGGCTACTCTTGCCATGTTACCCATCCAGCTCACCATAGGGGACACGTAGAGACTCTGATGTTTGTAGTGACCCCTGGCATGGAATGCCCCCTTATCTTGGGCATGGTGTGGCTGACCAAGTGGAATCCACGGGTGGACTGGAGGACAGGAGAACTGACATTCCCAGATGGGGAGGCAAAAGTAAGAGTCCCAACTCAACCCCGGAATGGGAAAAGTCTCTCTGAAAGCACAGCAGTGATGGGGGAAAGGGAGTTACAGGACATACCAGAGGAATACCGGGATCTAGTGGAAGTGTTCAGCGAGGAGAAATCTGATGAACTGTCCCCCACTGACCCACTGACTGCTCTATTGAGATACTCCCGGGGGCGAAATTACTTAAGCCAAAATTGTATTCCATGAGCTCATTGGAGCTAGAAGAAGTGCAAAAATTCATAGACAAAAATCTGGAAAGGGGGTTTATCCAACCGGCAAAGTCTACGATTACAACCTCTGTGCTATTTCATGAAAAGAAAGATGGGATTCTTTGCCTCTGCGTAGACTATAGATCTCTGAACACAGTAAGTGAGAATAACCTCTACCCCCTCCCTCTGATGAAAGACCTGCTAGCACACCTGTTGAAAAGAAAAATCTTTTTGAAACTGGACTTAAGGGAGGCGTATTACAGAATCAGGATGTCAGCGTTGTGACAACAGAAGATATTGTAGCCATTTTACTTTTGTTTTTCTTTGTAACTTTCCACTCTATAGCTGGGGTTTTCTTTGTAGACAGACAAAGGGGGGAGGGAGAGGTATAAGCATTCTTAGTTAGTCATAACAATTGCAGCTGTGGTCATAATCAAGGTCAATGTGAGTGAAGAATTTTGGCAGTAGAAGGGTGGGGGAGAAAAGCCCACTTTTTTGTAATTGGGGAATGTGATGTGTGACAGCTTGGTTTGGGGTGGGAATTGCAATTTGTAACTTTGTATCAGGGGAGGGAACTTTCCGTTTTGGGTTCAACCATGTAAGTGCTGATATTTTGTTTCCAAATAAAATGTTCTTTAAGGATGAATTTCTTGCCTTGAAGTTCTTTTGACTGGTTTCATCTATCAGAACCATTAAAGAGGGAGATGAATGGAAAACAGCCTTCAATTGCCCCTTAGGATGTTACCAGTTCAGAGTCCTACCCTTTGGCCTTCAAGAAGCACCTGCAGTGTTCATGCAGCTAATAAATGACGTGCTTCAAGAGCACCTATATAAAGAGGTGCTTGTTTACCCAAACAATATCCTGATATTTACTGAAACAAAAGAGGAGCATATAAAATTAGTCAGAGCTGTATTGAAAAAACTCCAAGCAGTCCACTTGTATGCCAAACTTTCTAAGTGTGAATTCCATAAAGAAAAAATTGACTACCTGGAGTATCGCATCTCGCCAAATGGCATAGTGATGGAGCCTGAGAAAGTCTGAGTTGTACTAGAATGGGCCCGCCCCGCACAGGAAACAGTTGCAAAGTTTCCTTAGATTTGCTAACTTTTACCAGCAATTCATCCCCTCCTT
Organism: Crotalus tigris; assembly: GCF_016545835.1. Taxonomy (NCBI): domain Eukaryota; kingdom Metazoa; phylum Chordata; class Lepidosauria; order Squamata; family Viperidae; genus Crotalus; species Crotalus tigris. Next base: position 29,307 of record NW_024098468.1, on the reverse strand, counting down.
TGCACAGATCAATTACGTGTATCAATTACTAACTTACTAAAAACCAAAGGGGAGGGGAAGCTGAAGCCAAGACAGCCTTTGAAATGGACAGTAGAATATCAAACTGCATTTGAAAGACTGAAAAGACTATTTTCTGCAGAGCCAGTTCTAAAACACTTTGATACTGATAAACCATTCATGATTCAGGCTGATGCCAGTGACATAGTTGTGGGGGCAATACTGATGCAGGAGAATGATGAAGGGAAATTGCTCACAGACAGAGCAAAGGTGGACAGTCTGGGAGAAAGAGGCTTATGCTGTCCAATGGGCACTTCTAACCTGGCGACATTACTTGGAAGGGAACAAAATCCACTTCCAGGTATGGACCGACCACAAGAACCTAAAGATGCACAGAAAACTAACCCCTAAACAAACGAGGTGGTTGCAGCATTTCCACCGATTTAACTTCACTCTAAAACACTTACTGGGAGGAAAGAATTTCTTAGCTGACACATTGTCCAGATTGCCCCAATACAACAGCAACAGAACAGAGATAACAGACCCACTCATGCCATCAAAACAATTAACCACCCGAGCTCAAGCTAAACTCCATAAGCCCCTAGCAAGCAAAGCAGGGATTGAATTCAAAAAAGTGCTAGAAACCAATGAATGGTTCCTAAGCCACAAGAATCTATGCACCATAAGCGATAGTTTGGCATGAATGGGAGAGAAGCTGTACATCCCAAAAAGCCAGAGACTGACATTTATGCAGCTATGCCATGATTCAAAATTAGCTGGTCATTTCAGATTCGTAAAAACTTTACACCTAGTGAAACGGCAGTTTTGGTGGCTGTCGATAAAAAAGGACATTGAAAGCTATGTGGCTAATTGTCTGATTTGTACTGCAGCTAAGAGAAGACAAGGGAAGACCCTAGGCTTGTTGCAACCAGTAGTGATCCCATCAGCGCCTTGGAAAGAAATTTCTATGGATTTTATTGTGGAGTTACCAGAAAGTGGGGAGAACACAGTCATTTGGATCATGGTGGATTTGTTCTCTAAACAAGTACATTTTATCCCATGCCAAAAAATCCCCAATGCAAAGATACTTGCAAAACTGTTGGTCCAACATATTTATCGACTTCAGGGCCTCCCACAATGAATCATATCGGATAGAGGAGTACAATTCACATCAGAGTTTTGGAAAGCATTCCTGAGACTTTTGGGGACCACTCAGGGGTTGTCATCTAGTCATCATCCGCAGACGAATGGTGGGACTGAATGGTCGAAGTAAATACTGGAGCAGTACCTAACATGCTTCATTAACTACCAGCAAGATAACTGGACTGAACTATTCCCATTCACAGAAGTTGCTTATAACAACGCAGTACATTCCAGCACAGGCTACATTCCTTTCCAGGTGGCAATGGGACAAAGCTTCAACCCAATGCCTGAACTTCCATCGAGTGAACTGACCATCCCTTTCCTGAAGGAATGGATTCCACAATTACAGAATTGTAAGCCAGTTGTAAGAAAGGCTTTAGACGAGGCTAGGGAAGCATATAAATTCTAGGCAGATAAGAAATGAAGTGAACCCAAACCGTTTCAACTAGAAGAGAAAGTTTACCTGTCAACAAAATACCTAAAATCCCTGCAGCCCTCAAAGAAGTTAGGACCAAAATTTGTGGGACCATTTCCCATTAAAAGAATAATCAATCCTGTCACATTAGAATTGGAGCTCCCAAAGACGCTCAGACAGGTTCACCCAATTTTTCACTGCAGCTTTCTGAAATACGAACTGCAATTGCCCTTAAGGCTCCTTCCCCTCCTCTAATCATGGTAGAAGGTGAACAACACTTTGAAATAAAGGAAATTCTAGATTCCAGAAAGCACCATGGTTCCACTCAATATTTAGTAGCATGGAAACATCTGCCTCCTTCCCAAAATGAGTGGGTTCAGAAATGTCATATTAGAGCCCTCAGATTACTTAGTAAATTTTATGCTGCATATCCAGATAAACCAGTCTAATCTTTGTCTCCCTTTTTTCTGTTTTACTTCCTACAGGTGAATCTCTCTTTTTTCTAAGGGGGGGGGCGGCAAGATATCAAAACCCATTCCTTTCCTGGGAAAGGAATCTATTTCAATTCTTTCCATTTCTTCCTGTGGGTTCTGCCATTCTCCTGAGGGAGAGGGAGGAAGGCTCTGTGGTATGTTTTTCTGCTTTGCTACAATGTATCCCTTCTGCTGTTTCTACATATTTACTCTTTGAACTGTTTCTCCCTTGATGTCAACCTGGGGTGAAAAAGGGGTGCCTCTGGCCATCTGGCTTATCTCTCACTGCGGAAGGAAAGGTGCAAAGACCTAACAACATCTTCACAAGCATGGGAACAAACCCCGTTATCAGCTCCATTCCCACACCAGATGTAACATCTGGGGATTGGCTCATTTAAACTGATCGGATGGACTATTGGGATGGGATTTGCTTGGGACTCTTTTAACCTATTGATCTGATTAGGAAACCCTCAGATCCTGCCTGCTATCAGCTTCTCCTAATAAAAGTTCTTTTTGGAATGAAACTGTTCTAAGAGTCCTGCTTTCTTGGGATGAGGTTTTGAAGTGGGCCCTGACATGGTCCTCAACTTATGACCACAATTGAGCCCAAAATTTCTGTTGTTAAGTGAGACATTTGTTAAGTGAGTTTTACTCTATTTTACAACCTTTCTTGCCATAGTTGTTAAGTGAATCGCTGCAGTTGATAGGTTAGCAACCCAGTTGTTAAGTGAATCTGGCTTACCCATTGACTCTGCTTGTCAGAAGATTGTAAAAGATGATCATATACCTTGAGAAACCTCAATGGTCGTAAATATGAACCAGTTGCCAACCATCTGAATTTTGATCACATGACATGGGGATGCTGGAAAGGTCATAACTGGGGGGAAATGGTCATAAGTCACATTTTTCAGGGCCATTGTAACTTTGAAAAGTCACTAAATGAACAGTTGTAAGTCGAGGACTACCTGTACTTACAGTAGCACAGAAAACATTTGTGATTGCCTGTCCACACACTCCTGATCAATTAGCAATAAAAATAAAAAGTTTTGTTTTAAAAATGTCAACAAGAAAAAAACCCCACATTTTATAGTACTTGCCAACTTGACCACAATTGAGCCCAAAATTTATGTTGCTAAGAGAGACAGTTGTGAGTTTTGCCCCATTTTATGACCTTTCTTGCCACAGTTGTTAAGTGAATCACTGCAGATGTTAAGTTAGTGACACAGTTGTTAAGTGAATCTGGCTTCCCCATTGACTTTGTCAGAAGTTCACAAAAGGGGATCACATGATGACGGGACATTGCACCCGTCATAAATATGAACCAATTGCCAAGCATCTAAATTTTGATTACATGATTATGGGGATGCTACACCAGTTGTTAGTGAAAAATGGTCATAACTCACTTTTTTCAGTGCTGTTTTAACTTGAAAATGTCACTAAGTGAACTGTTACAAATTAAGGATTACTTGTAGTACAGAAATACATAACTTCTGACCCTAAAATTTTGACTGTAGCAGGGAACAATGCTTAAATACCCGGAACATATAAATGCATTAATTAATTTATATCTGATCATAAAGAAGATCAAAAATACTTTTGTCTTCACTTTGCCCAATTTTTGAACATTCTGAATTTGAAAAATGCAGACCTTACCCTCCCCAAAAATAGTGAAATATAGGTTATATGAGAGTTAATGTGGTGAGACTTAACTATCACAAGGGCTATGTGCCTTTCTAATTGAAGTATCAGCAGCTGATACAATACTTTTCTATGGATATTAGTACATAATCCAGCACATATGGAAGATACCAGACTCGAGGCAGCAGTAACTGACAGTGTTTGGCTAAAGATTTCACCGAATCAAGTGACTGGGCTTTTTTGCTTCACTGTTATGGTAACTTATTTACAACTAAATATTAATCTGTTTAAAGTGTTCTTATTTTAAAGATTAAAACTCACATATTTTAGCACTAAAATGTTTATATCACTTTAATAGTGTAAATTTATATTGTAAATATTTCTCAAAAGCACACAGGAAATTTTGTGGATCAATAGTGGCATCTAGTGATCAAGTTAAAAATTAGCTATGACAGTGGTTCTCAACCTTTTTAATGCCGCGACCCCAACCAATCGTAAGTCGAGGACTACTCAACCGGTCGTAAGTCGAGGACTACTCAACTGGTGCAGCACCATTTGCAGAATGGGACATTTGGCGGGCTCAGCAGGGCAGAGACAGCCTGGACAATTCCTATTGGTTTTTGAAAGCCAATAGAATTAGACTCTATTCAAGAGAGTCTATTCTATTGGCTTTCAAAAGCCAATAGAATAAAAGGGAGTAGCATAACTAAGGAAAAGGGGAAAAAATGGCAGACTGCGTTGCTTGGCGACCCCCGTGAAATGATTGTTCGACCCCAAATGGGGTCCCGACCCACAGGTTGAGAACCACTGAGCTATGACTTGTCATTAGTACAGTAAATGCTTTTTATTTATATTTTCTTCAAGTGTGAAGAGAACGTAATTTCATTCCTGTGCCTTTGGTTTTATCAGAAACAAAAATCTATACCATGAATAAATAATGTGCATAAATGATTTATGAACAGGTTGTACTATTATAAACCTCTCAAACTGTATGTTAAAACACTATCTCTCATATCAAGGTACAGTATGAATTTACCAAAACAACCTTTGGAAATTAATATTTTATTCTCTGAAGTAAACTGATTTAAAATTATTACAATTGTATTCTCCACAGTGAGTCATAATATAAATCTTGACTTTATGTATTTCTGTCTTGTGATGTAAGCCATCTGCATTGTTAAATACTGACACATTTTACCAACTGCAACTTTGTGTCTCCCACCCTTGGCAGGTATCTATGTTCTCTGTCTTTCATTATCTGAATTATAAAAATGTAATTTTTACACTGCACATACTGACACTCAAATGCACAATGAACTCTGCAAAGCATACTCTCAAGCATTTAGGGATAAAATTATAGTATCAAAATCCTCTATAGTTACCTCAGATACATTAAAGCCGTTGCTTCCCATTAAAGACTGTATAGTCTTTCTTCCATAAGCAAAGACAGTGTATACATCTATATAGCATTTCCTTTTCCATTTTTAACCACAATTCCTCTGTGAAATAAGTGGGGCTTAAAAAGTGGCTAGCGCAAATTATAAAATACCTATTTGGGGGATCCCTGGACAAGCAATCCAGGGGGTTTCTAAGGGGGTGAATTTTGACAACATTTCGTATAAAGAGTTACTTATTTGGTCGGGTACTGATTGGCAATTAAAGTCTTCTGATGTGTTAAGGCAAGAAAACATTTTACAATCGTGGTTTCAATACTTGCAAATTGTGCAGAGATGGACTTTGGATAAGAAAGTGGGAATTACTTTAGTAGATGAAAATTCGGTAATTCAGATTAAGGATCAGAAATGCGCCCATATTAAAAGAATTTATAATGAGTTAATAAAATTGGATTCAGAAACAGAGTTAGTTAAAGATTGTATGATTAAATGGGCCCAGAATATTCAAGAACCGATCTTGTTGGACTTATGGGAGGAAATTTGGACTAGAAATGTTAAATTTACGCAGGCCCAGAATTTGAGGGAAAATTTTTACAAAATGTTTTATAGATAGCATTTGGATCCTAAAAAGTTGTCTTGTATGTACCCGAACCTACAACCTAAATGTTGGAGATGTGGTTGCTTGGATGCAACCTATTTTCATGTTTGGTGGACCTGTAAAGTTATTAAAGCCTTCTGCATTATGATTTGGTGGAACATTCAAAAGGTTTTTAAAAGGAAGATTAAGTTTACTCCCCAACTGTTTATTTTGGGAATTTTCGTGGACTTTAATGTTAAAGAAACTATCTTAATGTTGAATTTAATAAAAGCAGCAAGATTACTGGTGGGTCAATATTGGAAGAAGGATACTCTGCCTTCTTTAGAAGAATGGGTATTTAAGGTTTCTAATTTAGCAGAAATGGCTAAAATTTCTGCTTATTTAAAGGACCATTCACAAGAGAGATATTTTAATGTATGGAGAAGATGGATAGAATATGTTCAGAAGAAATATGGAACTACAAAGTTTCACTTATTCTATGAGTAATGATTTTGTTTATAAACTTATGATGTCAAAGTTTGAAGAGAGTTAAGGGTTTTTATGATTTTGTTCATTGTATAATTAGTAAACTTAAATAGATTATGTTTAATATGTTTGCATAATCCTGTATTTTGCTCTGGGAAGTCGGGGGGAGGGGGGTGGGGGGAGGGGGGTGGATGGGTTGAAGTTTAAGTAGTTCAGATAAAGTAGAAATAGTCTTATTGTATATAATATTAATGTTTTAATTTTGAGAGAGCAACTGCTCGGGCATTTCCCCTGGACCGCATCAAGAGGGAGGAGAAGAAGGTGAGAAGTATGTAGGAAGGTTGAGGTGAAGGAGAAGAGGGGGTGAGTGAAGAAAAAGAGGGAAAGAAGTAAGTTGGTTTGAGGTGGGATGCGGTTTGGGGGGAAATGGGCGGGCAAGACCGAATGTGGCGTGTATCAATTTGTTTTATTTTTTATCTGAAGTATTTGTAAGATTGTTATGTATTGTAAAGTTGAAAATAAAAATTTTTACAAAAAAAAAGAAAGAAAGAAAGTGGCTAGCGCAGTTACCCAGTGAGGATGAACCCGAATCAATCCAACACCTCAACTACCATTTCTTATTGGTTCTTTTCCATCTATGGAACTGAATACAATAAAAAAAATCACAAACTTCAAGCTATTTCAAACATCCTCTTTCTCTATATGCAGACAAGTTGAAATAGAATTTTGAAACTGAATTTTTTTTACAAAAAAAGGGGGAGGGGAGACCTATAGTTCTGAAACAGAAAGAAACATGCCAAGACAACACTAAACACAGGGGGGTTGGGGAAACAGAAACATTAAGTCCTTTCATTTTTATACTCAGATCATTCAAAGACAACAGTAATGCACACAGACCTATCTAATATGGCAAAGTTCCAGACACCAGACCCAATGTAACAGCTTCTCCTCATGGTTCAATGGTGGGATTCAGCCAGTTCGCACCAATTCAGCAGAACTGGTAGCTAATTTTCTGTTGCCCAGGCCCAGAATGGACTTCTGGAAGCGGCATCCGCACAGAGAACTGGTTGTTCACATATTTGAATCCCACCACTGTCATGGTTCCTCCATAGCTCACAATAAAGAACACCACGCAGATAACCTGGGTATCTGAGACAACTGTATTTATGTCCATGCCCAGAATATTTCCCAGTATAGATTACTATAAAGCAGTTTTTCTCTACCTTGACAAGTTTAAGATGGGTGGACTTCACTTCCCAGAATTCCCTTCAGTTCTGGGAGTTGAAGTCCACCCATCTTAAAATTACCAAGATTGAGAAACACTGCTGTAAAGTATTTGTCCAAAACCTTCCAAATATGTCAGTATTATTAAATCAGTTATAAACGTTCTTGACAGGAGACTGCTTATTTTGAGTACTAGAAATGGTTTTAAGCTTTTAGGTGTTTTCTATTGTAAGTATGAACAGGAAGGGGAATAAGATTCTTATAAAATGTTTAACTTGGAAAATGTATACATTTTGAAAAAGGAAGTAAAGCAATGGATAAGCAATTAAGAATTTAAAATGAAATCAGGAATTAAAATTAAGATTAGATTCATGTACTTCTGGTACCATGTTATGTAGAAACTTGCTCTTTGTATGTGATACACTAATTATTAGAATGAATATTCAGGATCCAAAGAACCTGAACTTCACACTTTTCTCAGAACCTTGAAGTCAGGATGAATTGAGTCCCCAGTTAATGAAGATTTCAGTTCTGATTGACATTTTACTATTTAGCATGTGCTAATAGAATATGCTATTTTTTGTATTGACTTATGATCCATTTAAGAGCAGACCTGAATGCCATATCCCAGAAACTTAATATTAAGTTTCAAAAACTCTTTGCCAAGGAGCCCACAGAGGGATGGTTCAGATCCAGAACTAGATGAAGAAGTATTCAGATCCCCGTAACTTTCTCTAATTTATTAGTTTTTTATTAGACTGGGTATGCTTATCTCTTAAGAATATAAAACTTAAATGCATCCATAACCACAATAACTATCACACAGATGCCTTAAGGATTCTCTTGTTCTGTATACTGTGATGGTTAACAATAATCTTTAATCAGCTGTTAACTGTAAAGTAGCCTATTGTTTATTCTGAGATATATTCAGGTGTTGAGGAAAACACATACTAGGACACCTTTTGCATCTATCAAATCTATAGGGTTGAATCAGCATTCTTTTTCTTCTGTTTATACTCTTAGGCTGAAGACTTACATCTATTACCAACTGTGTTCATCATTATTATTAAATAAGTTTACTGTAATTGCAGCACTTATTATTTTGATTGCATTAATAGCCCACAAATATTCTATCCCTAGAATTATCTTATGAAGTAAGTTTCTAATGTTTTTATTTAACTCATGCAAAATGTTTCAAAGAGAGAACTTTTCCAGCATGTTGCAATTAATTTATTTGCTATCAATTAACCTCAGGTACTGCAAATTTTATATAGTTAGAAATGCAAATGCTTTGCATAGTGTATTCAAAGGATAGAAGAGAGGCTATTTTCTATGTACCATTTTTTAAAAATAGTCTCAAGTGTTACTTTCCATCAGACCAAAAATTGAGTACAGATGGTCCTTGGATGTATATCCACAATTGAGCCCAAAATTTCTGTTGTTGAGACATTTGTTAAGTGAATTTTGCTCTATTTTATGACCTTTCTTTCCATAGTTGTTAAGTGAATTGCTGCAGTTGATAAGTTAGCAACCCAGTTGTTAAGTGAATCTGGCTTTCCCATTGACTTTGCTTGTCAGAAGGTTGCAAAAGGCGATCACATGACCTTGGGAAACAGCAATGATCATAAATATGAACCAGTTGCCAAGCATTTGAATTTTGATCATATGACCATGGGGATGCTGGAAAGGTCATAATTGGGAAAAATAGTCATAAGTTACATTTTTCAGAGCTGTTGTAACTTTGAAAGGTCCCTAAATAAACTGTTGTAAGTCAAGGACTACCTGTATTTATAGCAGCACAGAAAACATTTGTGATTGCCTGTCCACACACTCCTGGTCAATTAGCAATAAAAATAAAAATTTGTTTTAAAAATGTCAATAAGAAACCCCCCCACACACACAATTATAGTACTTGCCAACTTCAAAGTTTTAATAGTCTTTACATCATGAGTTGAGAACTTGTAGTTCAGCAACATCTAAACAGCTCCTTTTCCTGTTACTTCAAAGCAACATAGCTAATAATGGAACTGCTGGAACCAGATTTCAATAAAAGACACAGGTTCCACTTTCTGTTTTATATTGTAAAATGCACACCAGATCCAACCTCTTTATTCTTCTGAATCAAACAATCATTTCACTACAAATATAGACAGAAGTAGCATGGAGAAAACTGCTTAAAAACCTTAGCTGCCAAAAGTGCTTTTAAAAGTACAGAAACAAACATGAATTTGCTTGACTGGCAAACTGACACATTAGGGAAAGCATTTACACTGAATCTGACTTAAGGAAGTATAAGGGCTCACTTCAATACCTCATCCCAAGAAAGTAGAACTTGTGGAAGCAGTTTCTTCCAAAAGGAGCTTTTATTAGGAGACACTGATAGTAGGCATAATAGACAGGAACCGAGGGTTTCCTGCCAGATCAATAGGTAAAAAGTATCCCAAGAATAACCCCACTCCATAGTTTATCTGGTCAGTTCAAACAGGCCAATCCCAAGGTGTTAAGTTCGTTGTGAGAAAAAGGAGATAACATCAGGCCATCTCCAGGCTGCAGCGATGTTTAGGCGGCTCTTTGCACCTTCCCTTGTGAACGCGGACATAATGCAGTTGCCAGAGATACATTCCATTCTCCTCCCCCCCTTTACTAGCTGACAACGGGGGAGAGAAAGTTCACAGAGGAAAGAAAGCAGAAACAGCAAAGTGTTACATTGTAGCGATAAAGGAAAAACAAGGCAATAAACCCCAAGCGCTTCCCCCTCCCCTCCAGGAGTATGGCAGAACCCAGGGAGAGAAGAGAAAGCAATTTGAGTTTAGAAAAAAAAGAAAAGGCCCTTTAAAATATGGGTTCTGACATCCTGCCTCCCTTAAAAAAAAGAGAGATCCAGCTATGGAGAGATAGAGACAAATAATGCATAGGTTAGCCAGGCTTGTTTGGTTATTCAGTGTGAAATTTCTTAAGTAGTCTCGGGGCGTTAATGTGGCGTTTGTGGACCCATTCGTTTTGGGAGGATGGTAGGTGTTTCCATGCTATTAGGTATTGGATCGAACCATGGTATTTCCTGGAGTCTAAGATTTCTTTGATTTCAAAATGTTGTTCTCCGTCAACCAAAGTGGGAAGAGGAGGTGGGGCAACAGTTGGCCTTAAGGGTGACTGTTGCTCACATTTTAGGAGGCTGCAGTGAAAAATTGAGTGAATTTGTCTGAGAGATTTTGGCAATTTTAATTCTACTGTTACCGGGTTGATGACTCTAATAATGGGGAAGGGTCCTATGTATTTGGGTCCCAGTTTCTTTGATGGTTGTAAGGATTTTAGGTATTTAGTGGATAGGTAAACCATCTCCCCCACTACAAAAGATTTTGGTTCGACTCTCTTTTTGTCTGTCTGCATTTTGTATGCTTGTCTAGCCTCATCTAGTGCTTTTTTAACAACTGGCCATGTATTTTGCAATTGTGTGATCCCCTCCTTTAGTGAGGGGATGGCAGTTTTGGTGGGTGATAGCTCTGGCAATGGATTGAACCTTTGTCCTGTGGCTACTTGGAATGGGGTGTAGCCCGTGCTGGAGTGGACAGCATTGTTGTAAGCAACCTCAGCAAACAGGAGTAGATCAGTCCAGTTAGTCTGTTGGTAATTAATAAAGCACCTGAGATATTGTTCAAGTACTGAGTTTGAACGTTCCATCCCACCATTTGTTTGCAGATGATGACTAGATGACAGTGCCTGGGTGGTCCCTAAAAGTGACAAGAACTCCTTTCAGAACTCTGAGGCGAACTGCACCCCCCTATCAGATATGATACGCTGGAGTGCCCCATGTAAGCAGTAGATGTGTTGGATAAACAGCTTTGCAAGTGTTTTTGCTGTGGGGATCTTTGAGCAGGATATGAAATGCACTTGCTTGGAAAAAAGATCTGTCACAACCCAAATGACTGTGTTTCCATTGCTTTCTGGTAGCTCTACTATAAAATCCATGGAAATTTCTTTCTATGGCGCTGAAGGGGTTGCTATTGGTTGTAGCAGTCTGGGAGATTTTCCTTGTAGTCTCTTGGCTGATGCACACATTGGGAAGCTGGCCACATAGCTTTCAATGTCTTTTTTTATTGATGGCCACCAAAATTGTCTCTTAACTGAGTGTAGTGTTTTCACAAATCCAAAATGACCTGCGGATTTTGAATCATGGCACAGTTGCATGAATGCTAGTTTTTGACTTTTTGGTATGTATAGTTTCTCCCCCCAAAAGGGTAGTCCATCTGTTATAGTGCATAGATTTTTGTGATTCAGGAACCACTCGTTGGTTTCTAAGGCTTTCCTGAATTCGATCCCTGCTTGGCTGACTAATTTGGCTTGTGTGTGGGTGGTTACTCGTGCAGCGAGCTGGGTTTCCGGCATGAATGGTTTTGTTACCCTGGGCTGGGTACTATTGTATTGCAGCATTCTGGATAGTGCATCTGCTAGGAAATTCTTCCCCCCTGTAGGTGTTTTATGGTGAAATTGAAATGATGGAAATGTTGAGGGGTTAGTTGTGCTTGTTTAGGGGTTAGTTTCCTTGGTGCTTTTAGCGCTTCCAGATTCTTATGGTCAGTCCACACTTGGAACGGGATTTTGTTTTCCTCCAAAAAGTGCCACCAGGTGAGGAGCGCCCACCTTACTGCATAGGCTTCTTTTTCCCAGACCGCCCACCTCTGTTCTTTTTCAGTTAGCTTCCTTGATGTGTACTCACAAGGTTGGAGATCCCCTTTCCCATTTTCTTGTAACAGTACAGCCCTCAATGACACATCGCTAGCATCTGGTTGAATCACAAAGGGCTTATCAGGATCAGGGTGTTGCAGGACGGGTTCAGCAGAAAAAAGCCATTTTAGTCTCTCGAATGCAGCTTGGCATTCTACTGTCCATTTTAGTGGTTGGCTGGGTTTAGGTTTGTCTTCCCCTCTGTTTTTTAACAAGTTGGTGATGGGTAAGGTGATTTGAGCAAACGAAGGAATGAATTGGTGATAGAAGTTGGCAAATTCCAGGAAGCTTTGCAATTGCTTTCTTCTGTGGGGTGGTGCCCATTCTAACACCACCCTGACTTTCTCTATGCCCTCAGGGGAGATGCGATACCCCAGATAGTCTATTTTCTCTTTGTGAAATTCACATTTGAACAGTTTACATAGAGGTGGGCTGCCCGCAATTTGTTTAGGACTGCCCTAACCAATTTCATGTGTTCTTCCATGGTCTCTGTGAATGTAAGGCTATCGTCCAGGTAAACCAGCACGCCCTTGTATAGATGCTCCCTTAGTATGTCATTTATCAGTTGCATGAAGACGGCTGGGACCCCTTGCAATCCAAACAGTAAAACTCGGAATTGGTAACACCCCAGTGAACAATTATATGCAGTTTTCCATTCGTCTCCTTCTTTGATTCTGATTTGGTAATATGCCTCCCTGAGGTCTAATTTAGTAAAGATCTTTCCTTTAGACAGGTGGGATAGCATGTCCTTCATAAGGGGGAGTGGGTATAGGTTGCTTTCGCTTATGGCATTCAGAGCCCTATAGTCCACGCATAGACGAAGAGACCCATTTTTCTTTTCTCTGAACAGTATGGGAGCAGCCATTTTTTATTTAGCTGGTTGGATGAACCCCCATTCTACGTTTTTATCTATGAATTTCTGCATTTCCTCTCATTCTTGGGGACTCATGGAATATAGCCTGGGCTTTGGGAGTTTTGCTCCTGGTTGGATCTCTATGGCACAGTCCATAGGTCGATGTGGTGACAATTCATCCGACCTTTCCTCGCTGAACACTTCAGCTAAGTCCCGGTATTCCTCAGGTATTTTGGGAAGTTCCTTTTCACCCCCAACCGCTGCTTTCTCTGCCAGAGCCTCCTGGGAGGGGATTGGTGTTAGCACTCTGTTTGATTCCCCTTTTGGGAACCTAAGTTCTGCTGTTTTCCAATCCACCTGTGGATTCCATTTGGCTAGCCACACCATGCCCAGGATTACGGGGCACTCCATACCCGGGGTCACTACAAACGTTATAGTCTCTATGTAATCCCCCAGGGTGAGTTGGAGTGGCAATGTCGCTAAGGTGGCCAGCATCCCCCTGCTATGGACCCATCTAATTAACCAAAAGAAGTTGGTTTCTTCAGCCTCCTCACCGGTATGCCTAGATTCCCCACTAGTGTTGGGCTGATAAGGTACCGGGTACACCCAGAGTCAATTGGTGCCCTGATTTCTGCAGCTTTGGGCATGGTGGGGTCTAATATGGTTACTGTCCTGGTGAGGGGTGCAATGGGTCCACTTACCAAGGGTTCATCTTCGGAGTTGTCATCAGATGAATTGGATGCTTCTGCTGTGTAGGCCGGAGTTCCTCGCTGGGCAGTTGTGGGAAACTCAATGCCCTTTGTGCCTTTCATGGCTGACTCTTTCAATTTGGTGGGTGATTTCCCAGACTTCCCAGCGGGGTCCAGTCTAACTTCTTGGTTGGAGTGTGCGAATGGCATTCTGCAGCACAATGCCCCTCTTTGCTTCACTTGAAACAGCCGATGGTTCTTTTGGCGGTTGGCTGCTGCTTCGTGATTTCACGGGATGGCTCTGGTGGTGATTTTCCCCATGGTCTTCCTCTGCGCTGTCTTTTGGTCAGGTCAATCTCGGCTTCCTCAGCTAGGATGTACCAATCTTATAGCCGGTGAGGGTCTCCTCGGGGAAGGCAGGCATTGTAGAGATTGTAGTTCAGACTGTCTTTGAAATGGTTGAGCAGGATGTCCTCAGGCCAGTTTAGTTTGCTAGCCAGGATTCAAAACTCCTGGGTATATTTGGCCACCGGTCATCTGCCCTGCTTCACTGTTTTTATTCTTTTGTGGACTTTTTGGTCTACCAATGGGTCTTTGAACTGTGCCTGAGGGAGAACATGAATTGATTGAAGTTCAATAGTTCCAGTGCATCAGCGTTGTAGAGGTCCATGCCCCAGTCTGCTGCAATGCCATCCAGGATGGCTTGCACGATTCAGATTCTGGCACGATCGGTGGGGATGTCTTGACCATATTCCTCCATATAGTTTAAGACTTGGGTTAGGAAGAACCCCAGGCATCATGGCTCACCCCGGAACTTCACATCCAGTGGCGGGAACTTTTGAATGAAGTGATTCTTCTTCTTTTGTTTGTGGCATCTCCCCTCTTGATGCACAGCATCTGCTCACTGGGGGATAGGGTCAGCGGCGGTGACTCCAGCTGGTTCAGTTGCCTCACTGGACATTCCTGGGGCTTCAGCCTCAGACTCACCCTCAGTGTCCTTTCTGCAACCCAAACGGATAGTTCCAGTGTAGGGTTCGGGTTTCTCCTCCTTCAGGGAGTCTAGTGCTATCTTCATCATGCCGATCACCTGCTTGAATGCCCCGGGTGGTCGTCCTCATCCTCGCTGAGGTGGAGGGACCTTTCCATCTTCTCCTTCCAGCCTGGTTGGTGGCTACCTCGTCAAAGTGTCACCTTCCTCACCTTTTTCTCCCAGTCGTCCTTCTTCCCAACACCCATAGGCCACCAAGGTTTGTGGCTGCACACCTCCACTACCTCTTCTTCCAATGAGTAGGAAGACTCAGAGCTGGACAGCTTGCAGGGTTCTGGCTGGCAGGGGGGCTCCCCCTTTGTGGTGGATTCTTCCTTCTCTGCTCCATCGTCTGACATGGTCTTGCGAAGTCCCCCAGTAAGGGCTTTCCTTCTGGGCTGACTATTACAGCAGATCCTGTCTAATGTCAGGGCTCACTTCAATACCTCATCCCAAGAAAGTAGAACTCGTGGAAGCAGTTTCTTCCAAAAGAAGCTTTTATTAGGAGAAGCTGATAGTAGGCATAATAGACAGGATCTGAGGGTTTCCCGCCAGATCGATAGGTAAAAAGTATCCCAAGCATAACCCCACCCCATAGTTCATCTGGTCAGTTCAAACAGACCAATCCCAAGGTGTTAAGTTCATTGTGGGAAAAAGGAGATAACATCAAGTCATCTCCAGGCTGCAGCGATGTTTAGGTGGCTCTTCGTACCTTCCCTTGCAAACACAGACATAACGCAGTTGCAAGAGGCACATTCCATCCTCCTCCACCCCTCCCTTTACTAGCTGATAATAGGGGAGAGAAAGTTCACAGAGGAAAGAAAGCAGAAACAGCAAAGTGTTACATTGTAGTGATAAAGGAAAAACAAGGCAATAAACCCCAAGTGCTTCCCCCTTCCCCTCCAGGAGTATGGCAGAACCTAGAGAGGGGAGAAAGCAATTTGAGTTTAGAACAAAAAGAAAAGGCCCTTTAAAACATGGGTTGTGACAGGAAGGTTGTTTGGTTGTTTGTCAGGTATCTTCTATTCACTTATCTGGGAATAAGCCCCACTTAATTTAAACTTGAGTAATCTAGGGACAGGCCAAGTTTATTTGTTGTAACAGCAAATACTGCTGAGAATTGTAATGATAAAAAAACAGATGTAAGAATGTCTTCCTATACTCATTGTGACTTACTAAAAATAATTAGTTACCCAGGATAAATAAAAAATACTGAAGGGATTTTACTATGTTTATGATTTATTATGCTTAAGCTTGATATTAATAGTGATATTTTGTAATCATTTTATATATAACTTTGTTTATTTGCAAGCAGCTTTGTAGGTGCCTTTGTAGGAAAATTATTTACATAAAAGCTAATGTCTCATGCTCTATATATAGGAGATTGCTTACATGAAAAGAGCTCAGTAAGGGGAGGGGGAAAAGGAGTTACAGATGGAACCTGGGTTGCTGTGTATGAGTCATTATCTTGGAATTGTTTTTTGTGCTATCTTATGCCTGGTACAAAGACCTGATCTTTTTGTTCAGAAAAGGTATAAAAGGTGGAAGACATCTTTCCTGGTTGTTGCCTCTATCCCTCTACCAGCCACGAAGAGGGATGGGGTCACCCAACTAGTGTTTTGATCAAAATAAAAGTTGTTTGCTTGCTGAAATCTCAGCTCAGGAGTTTCTTTGGCTCTTTTAAATTTCTGAGTAACGCTGGGACAATTGTGAGGCTAAGTGGAAAACCTTATAACCTGGCACCCGACATGGTGGAGGCCACAAAGACTCTCCCCCCCATATCTGAAGACCCCTGTTAAGGTCCCGGCAAGCCTTCAATTCTCAGCAGGATGAAACCGACGGTGACTGAAGCATGAGTCTTAGAGTGCTCCTAGGTGTTTGACCTGGAAGACTTCTGTGCTTCATCAGCAGCGGTAGGATACATGTCTGAGGAACCTGAAAGCCCGAATTCAACGAGGTTTCATGCTTCTCCACTGATGGGAGAAATTGCCACAGGTGCCTTGGTGAGTGAAAAAAGCTTTGGTAATCCTGGAATAAGGCAGGAGGTTGATCTCTCCGACTAGCCCTCTATAGATAAGAAATAAAAATGAATAAATGTAAGAAAAGAGGGAGCCGAGCAACTGTCTTCTAATACAGGATTGAGTGATTTAAAGAAAGTAATTAAATTTGAATGTATTTTTTTTGCAGAGGTTTTGGTAATTTTGGAATAAGATAGGAGGTTGATCTCTCCAAACAAAAAATTAAAAAAATTCCAAATTCATTACTTGAAAAGGGAGAAAGCCAAGAAACTATCTTGAAATGAAAAAAGAGGGGAAATCATCAGAGTAATTTAAAGAAACAAATTAAATCAAAATGTACTCCTCTGCAATGTGTTTTGATCAATTGGGATGTCTTGAAACCTCAAATGGCTATTAAGTTTAATCCTGTCAGACAATGTCTGGTGGTGCGTTATGTTGATGGTAGTAAAAATAATCTTCAAGAACTTTTTAAACCTCTGGTTGGCTAGTTTATCTGATAACAACTACAGTCACGGAAGAAAAGAAATAAAAAATTAAAGAACTGAAAGCAAATTTTTTTTCCTCTTTTTCCTTTAATCTGGCTCTTTGGACTATTCAATTCCCCTTTGTCAGACGTGAGGAGAGGAGGCTGCTAGTTTTCCTCTCCCTTTCACACCTGTAAAAGGCCCAGGTTCAATATTCCTTTTAGTTTTTCCCCATTGTCTTTTGAAGTTGCTGGGATAAATTGGAAGCAACCATAAATGTTCCCCTCCCTTTTAATTAAAAGGGGAGGCCTGTTTTGGCCTCAAACCCCAAATTGATGTGTATGTTTTGTTTTATTATATATATATATAATACACACACACACACACACACACACACGTGTGTGTGTGTGTGTGTGTGTGTGTGTGTTCGAATCCCATAAAGGGTGTGGCTAACTGACAAGAGCAGAATGAGCTCGAAATGGCCATCTTAGTCTCCCAATTTAATTCTTTAATTCTTTGTCAGAAAAAGAAATTTGGATTTGTAATGTTTCGCAGTTGCGACTTGAGCCTGCTTAACGCCCCTAGTTGGGGGCTGCAAGGCAAAAGAGATTGTAAAAAGTAAAACTGCAGTATAGCAGTTAAAAAAAAATGTCAAGGTGTAATCAATTAGACATCTGTCTGAAAAACTTCCTGCATATATATATATATATATATATATATATATATACATATATATATACACACACACACACACACACACACACACACACACATTTTTTTTAGAATGCTAACAAAGAATAAAGGGAGAACTGGAATAGCTATTTCAAGTTTCTTAACTCTCTTCAGCCAGACATACCCTTCTGAGATTCGAACCTGGGCTGTGTGCATGTTAGGCAGCTGTATTAACCTCTAGGCCACATGCACACAGCCCAGGTTCGAATCTCAGAAGGGTATGTCTGGCTGAAGAGAGTTAAGAAGCTCAAAATAGCTATTCCAGTTCTCCCTTTATTCTTTGTTAGCAATCTAAAAAAATGTATATGTAAATGATGTCACAGTTGGCGACTGCTGCCTGTGGATGGCTCTAGATTGAGCTGATACAGGCAAAAGAAAAAGAAAGATTTCTTTCTCCCATATTTGGGCCGACAGGGTGCATCAAAAAATACTCAAGGTAAATCTCCTCCCCCTATCTCTTCCCTCCCTGATACAGCTGACAAAGTGAGAAAGAGCCTGTGGCCTAGAGGATAATACAGCTGCCTAACATGCACATGGCCCAGGTTTGAATCTCAGAAGGGTATGTCTGGCTGAAGAGAGTTAAGAAGCTCAAAATAGCTATTCCAGTTCTCCCTTTATTCTTTGTTAGCAATCTAAAAAAATGTATATGAAAATGATGTCGCAGTTGGTGACTGCTGCCTGTGGATGGTTCTAGATTTAGCTGATACAGGCAAAAGAAAAAGAAAGAAGATTTCTTTCTTCCGTATTTGGGCCGACAGGGTGCATCAAAAGCCACTCAAGGTATATAGATAGATAGATAGATAGATAGATAGATAGATAGATAGATAGATAGATAGATAGATAGAGATGTAGATTAGATATAGATAGATATAGATAGATATAGAGATAGATAGATAGATAGATAGATAGATAGATAGATAGATAGATAGATAGATAGATAGAGATATATATTAAAAATTAAGCTAAAAATCGAAGAACGTCAATTCCTGGGTACATACATGTTTGAAGAATAAAAGACGATCACCAGGAAGTAAAAAACAGTGAAGTTTTTAATAAATAATCGAGCTTTCAATGGCTACACTGCTGCCATCATCGTCAGGGTATAAAAGCCAGGGGGTGGGGGAGCTCGCTTATGAGCGCAGCCGCGCCTGCATTCTCTCTGCTCTGAAGATCTCGTGGATCTCTTGGGTCTTTGCCTTAAGACCTACTTTACGTTTCAGGGCAAATAAAGGGTACCCCCATGGGATCACCCATCTCCAGAATTATTGCTGAGGCTGTATTGCAGCAGTTAGAACACGTAGCAATGGCCCAGTATCGCCCCAAATTCTGGGCTCGCTACATTGATGACACCTTTGTTGTCATCAAAAGGAGTCGGAAGGCTGACTTTGTGGGCATACTTAACTCGGTGTGCGCGGACTTGCAGTTCACAGAGGAGGAGGAACATCAAGGTAGGCTGGCGTTCCTCGACATTTTAGTCCATCGCCAGCCAGACAGGACCCTTATTACTAGGGTCCACTACAAGCCCACGCACACCGACAGGATTTTGCATTTTAATAGCAACCACCCTGTGGCCCACAAAGCCAGCTGTATTAGAACCCTCTTTAAAAGAGCTGACTCATACTGCAATACGTCCAAGGCTAAAGCTGAAGAAAGGAAATATCTCTTTCACACCTGTAGACGCAATGGGTACCCTACAAAATTTATTAAGCGCCATGGTGCTCTATCCAGGTCACCCCACAATCCACCTACTGGGGTACCGCTTTCACAGACAACTCGTATCACCCTCCCTTACATTAGCAACGTTTCTGAGGCTACAGCCAGGCTATTGGCATCCCATGGAGTAAGGGTTGCACATAGACTTCATCGAACGTTGCATTCCTGTATTATGAGGTTAAAAGATCCATTCCCCGTTGCTGAAAAATCTGGGGTGATCTATAAGATCCATTGTACCGATTGCCCAAGCAATTATGTGGGGGAAACCTCAAAAAGAGGCAAAACAAGAATGCAGGAACATAAGCTGGCAATAAGAAGAGGGGAGCATTATTCTCAGATTTTAACCCATATGATGGAGCTTGGGCATAGATTCGATTTTGACGGAGTACAGGTTGTTGCCAGCGATGCCTCTAAAAGCGGTAGATTACTTAAAGAGGCCTGGTTTTCAGACAATAAGTCTATCAACCGACGTGTGGAATTACGCCTGGCACATTAGGCTATGA
Organism: Crotalus tigris; assembly: GCF_016545835.1. NCBI lineage: Eukaryota > Metazoa > Chordata > Lepidosauria > Squamata > Viperidae > Crotalus > Crotalus tigris. Next base: position 9,239 of record NW_024098468.1, on the reverse strand, counting down.
GGGCATGGGAGACACGCACCCGCTTAATGCGGAGGAAGCCCCCTAATGTTAATGATCCTGAACTTCCATCTGAAGGGATTGATAATGGGACAAGGGAAGACTTGCAACCCAGAGCGCCCTTGATTAATAATCTCCACATGCACCCGTCACAAATCGAAGAACTCATTGACATCAGTAGCCCACCCCTAGGTGCCCTAGATGCTTCAGATACCCCCCCTCAACATCGTGCCCAATCCTCGGAACCATACATGGTGTGTACTCCTCCCGATACGAAGCAGGACTGTTCTCCTTACAATCGCATTGACTCCCACCTTCCCGAAGACGCCCCTGTTATGACCAGTTTGGGCGCTTGTTCGAACATCGATGCTCCGGGAAACACGCAATGGTTGCAGCCGCCCCAGTGAGGGCGTGGTTATGCGCTCCCGGAAGGCAGCACGATGAATGCAGGGGAGTGAAAGTGAGGCAATCGGACTTGAAGCTCCGTTGACACACGCTCAGGGAGAGAGTAGTAAACATCATTTGGATGCCAAACCGACACGGACATTGACCGTAATGAAACAACGCGAATCCCATACATGGTTATGTGGTACATTGAGGGTTGCAGGAGGGAATGAGAACGAGGACACAGGAGTGGCCATGCGTTCCCAGAGAGCAGTACGACGAATACGGGGAAGAGAGGTGGCCGGACCTGAGGCCCCACCGGACGATCGATCTAACACTATGCAGGGCACCTCGGTGCAAGATAATACGGGACGCTCTCCCCCTGACTTAAGAACTATGAACAATAAAAAAGGAATTAGCAATATGAGCGTAAAATACAAGGATGCGCCGTGCGATACCATGAGTGATGCAAGGATCAGCCAGCCGGGACCTGTCATGAGGTCCATGAGTCGAATGCGGGCACAGCTGCGCTCATAAGCGAGCTCCCCCACCCCCTGGCTTTTACACCCTGACAATGATGGCAGCAGTATAACCATCGAAAGCTTGGTTATTTATTAAAAACTTCACTGTTTTTTACTTCCTGGTGATCATCTTTTATTTATATATATATAAATATATATATATATATCTTTTAAAATACTAAAAATGTGAATCCTGGGCATTATGCTAACAAATAAAAGAAAAAATGAACACCAGGATATAATAAACCAGCCTGTGGTTAAGAAGAGTTATTAAGCTTTTGTCCAGCCAAAAAACTGCCGGTGTCATCAGAGTTACAATTACACACACACACACACACACACACACACATATATATATACACACATACACATACACACACATATATATACACACACAAATACACACACACACACACACACACACACACACACACAAATGGTACAAATAAAATACGAACACCAGGAGAGTATAAATATAAAAATATACTTTACTAAAAGCTGCCAAGCTTTCGTTTGGAAACTCCAAACATCATCAGGGCTCAGGAGCCAGTAAACAATGATGACTTAAATGGGTTTTGCCGGCATCTGCACCCGGCTCATGGACCGCGTCACTGGTCCCGGCCGGTTAATTAGTGTTCCAGATGTTTCTTTATTACTCTCCTTATGCTTCCTTCTATGGTTCTTCCGGATCGTTCCTTCCACTATCTCATTACTGGCATTCATCTCCTCCACCACCCCTTTATCCTTATTTCCTTCCATAGTACTGACCCTCCTCCCCTTTTTGTTTTCATTTTCCACCCTGGGGGCATCTGTTTCTCCTCTATCAGTGTTACAAGCTTCCCTGGGCTCACAGACGCTCCCCCACACATATGCTCCTTAGCCCTGATTATGTTTGGAGTTTCCAAACGAAAGCTTGGCAGCTTTTAGTAAAGTATATTTTTATATTTATACTCTCCTGGTGTTCGTATTTTATTTGTACCATAGACATGCCCAGGAGTCGTATTTTTATGCCAATTTTCCAGTATATATATATATATATATATATATATATATATAGGTCTTTGGTTGTTCGGGTTTTCTCCCGCGTAAAATTGGAAGTGTCTTGGCAACGTTTCGACGAAGTCACATTCGTCATCTTCAGGCTGGTGTTTTTAACTTCTTGCTTTGAGCAGCAATGTGTGGTTTTAGCTGTTTCTTCCTTTTAACTGCCAGTGAGGGTATGAACTGATTGGATGGGAGCTTGGCTGTGTTCTGATTGGGTGGAGGTGTGTTCTGAATGGTTAGGGGCTTGGCTGTGCTCTGATTGGCTGGGGGAGTGTTCTGTTTGGTTGTGCTCAGGTTAGTCTGAGTTGCAGAGGGGTTTAAGATTTTGGGGTTAGGGAGTCGTTTGTCAATAAGGGCAGGTTGTCCAAATGGCTGGTAGGCGGGAGGTATCATCTCGCTTGTTCATGCTGTGTGGGCGTTTTTCTATCTCGATGGCTTCTCTGATTATTCTGTTATTAAAATGTTCACTTTTGGCAATGGTTCTGGTATTTTTAAAGTCAATTTCGTGTCTTGTGGCTTTAAGGTGTTGGACCAGGGAAGATGTTGGTTCCTCTTTTTTGACTGAGTTCTTATGTTCTTCAATGCGTGCACTTATTCTTCTGTTGGTTTGTCCGATGTATGTGGTGGGACAAGTGGTGCATGGATTTCGTATACTCCTTGATTTTCTAATTCAATTTTATCTTTGGGGTTTCTAAGGATGGTGGATATTTTTCTGTTTGTGCAGAATGCTGTTTTGATGTTGTGTTTATGGAGGATCTTACTGATTCTGTCTGTGGTGCCTTTTATGTATGGGAGGAGGGCTTTGCCGTTTTCTTGTTCTTTGTCTTGGATTTTAGTGGGGGTTTCTTTTTGGATTAGGTTTGTAATCTTATTTCTATGGAATCCATTGGATGTTAGTACATTGGTGAGAGTGTGTAGTTCGGGTTTTAGGTGTTGTTCGTCAGCTAAGCGTTTTGTTCTGGAGATGAGTGTCTTGGCTACAGAGTTGATCTGTGCTGGGTGGTGGTGTGAGAGAGCGTGCAGATAGCGGTTTGTGTGTGTTTTCTTCTGGTAGATGGTGTGTCCTAGGGAGCCATTGGATTTCTTGTAGACTAAGACATCCAGGAAGGGAAGTTGGTTGTTAGCTTCTGTTTCCATGGTGAACTGTATTTTGGGGTGTAGGCTGTTGAGGTGTGTGAGGAAGTTGTCCAGTTTTTCTTTCCCATGTGGCCAGATTATGAAGGTGGTCGTCTACATATCTGAGCCAGAGTTTGGGTTTGTGATCCGATTTTTTTAGAGCTTGGGTTTCAAAAAACACAACATCAAAACAGCATTCTGCACAAACAGAAAATATCCACCATCCTTAGAAACCCCAAAGATAAAATTGAATTAGAAAATCAAGGAGTATACGAAATCCCATGCACCACTTGTCCCACCACATACATCGGACAAACCAACAGAAGAATAAGTGCACGCATTGAAGAACATAAGAACTCAGTCAAAAAAGAGTAACCAACATCTTCCCTGGTCCAACACCTTAAAGCCACAGGACACGAAATTGACTTTAAAAATACCAGAACCATTGCCAAAAGTGAACATTTTAATAACAGAATAATCAGAGAAGCCATCGAGATAGAAAAACGCCCACACAGCATGAACAAGCGAGATGATACCTCCCGCCTACCAGCCATTTGGAAACCTGCCCTTATTGACAAACGACTCCCTAACCCAAAATCTTAAACCCCTCTGCAACTCAGACTAACCTGAGCACAACCAAACAGAACACTCCCCCAGCCAATCAGAGCACAGCCAAGCCCCTAACCATTCAGAACACACCTCCACCCAATCAGAACACAGCCAAGCTCCCACCCAATCAGTTCATACCCCCACTGGCAGTTAAAAGGAAGAAACAGCTAAGACCACACATTGCTGCTCAAAGCACGAAGCTGAAAACACCAGCCTGAAGATGAAGAATGGGACTTCGTCGAAATGTCGCCAAGACACTTCCAATTTTACGCGGGAGAAAACCCGAACAACCAAAGACCTATATACAAATACCCGCGAAAACCTCAGAAAACATATATATAGATATATATATATATATATATATATATATATATATATATATATATATATATATATATATATATATATATTGGAATGAATAAAGCGCGTTCACCAGGAGAGTTTAAAGTTAAAATACTTTAATTAAATACTTTAATTAAAGTATTTTACTATATTAAAAGGTTGCCAAGCTTTCGTTGGGAAAACTCCCCAACATCTTCAGGGCTGAGAGACCGTTTCTAACAAGGTGGTTTAAATGGGTTCCATAGACGTCTGCACTTGGTTCCTAGACCGTGCCAGCATTCCCCGCTGAACAGCTGATAGGTGGGAGGGGGAATCGGAGTAAAGATTTCTTCCATCGTTCTCTCAAGCACTTGTGTTCACATCTCCATTTGAATCATCCTCCTCCATCATGGTGTCCTCCATGCTCATCTTCCCTCGTAGGTCAATATTCAAGTTAAATCCCCCCCATTTCTGTGAGCAAAAGTCTGTTGGTATTTGGGCAGATTCCCCGCTCATGTTACGGGTCGTCATCACATGTTTTTTCTCCCCTCTCTGTATGGGATATTCACTTTTATTATTATTATGGGTAGTGCTAAATTTAGTGGTTCTATCCTCAAATTTCTTAAGCGCTCCAATGTCATTATTGTTGTTTTCTCCAATTAAAGGGGGTGTGGTTTCCCCTTGATGTTGTTGGGAGGTTTCTGGATAGTCTATATCAGATTGTTTCTGGTAGGGGGGAGGTGTAGCTCCTGGTTTAGAACGTTGTGGATGTTGATTGTAAGGTTTGTGATATAAAGGATGATGGTTTGAGTTCCATTTTCGTAGCGCTTGTTGTGCTGGGTGCAAGTCAATGTGACAATTGATTGAGTTGTTATTCGAGAACCAGGCTTCTTTTAGCAGCCGACCTCCCTTCGTGGCATCACTGGCTACGATAAGGGTGTTATTGAAGTCGAACTGATGGCCTTGTTGTGCCATATGCACCCAAAGTTGTGAGTGTGGTTCACCTCGTTTTATGGCCAGTTTGTGTTCGTGGAGGCGAGTTTTCAAGCGTTTGGCTGTTTCTCCCACATAGTTGCCTTCGCAGTTTTTGCAGTTGATCTTATAAACAATAGCAGATTTCTCCATGGTAGGTAGGGGGTCCTTTGGACGCATAATTTTTGATCGTAGGGTTTGGTTAGGTCTGTGAGCTACTTCTATACCATGGAGTGCTAGTAGTCTGGCTGTGGCCTCTGAGATGTTACTTATGTATGGGAGGGAGATGCGTGTTTTTTGTAGGGGGGAATCCCTTCTTCGTTGGGTGGTCCGGTGCTGGAAAGTTGTACAATGTCGTTTGATAAATTTTAATGGATAACCGTTATACATGCACGTACGGAAGAGGTGTCTCCTCTCTTCTTTCTTATATTCATCCGTGCTGCAGTGGGAGTCAACGCGTTTAAATAACGTTTTAATGCAGCTGATTTTATGGGAAACAGGATGATTACTCTGGTAATGGAGGATTCTATCCGTGTGGGTTGGTTTACGGAATACCTTCGTATGTAGGTATCCATCTGGTTGATGGTGGATGGAAACATCTAAGAAGGCAAGAGAATTGTGTCTTTCTTCTTCTACAGTAAACCTTATGTCAGAGTAGATGGAATTTAATATTCCCATAAATGTAGTTATATGTTGTCTTTTGACAATAGCAAATGTATCGTCCACGTATCGAACACAAAATTTGGGTTGGTATAAAGTCATAGCCTTATGTTCAAGCTGTTGAAGGACTACCTCAGCTATAATACTGGAGATGGGGGAGCCCATCGGGGTTCCTTTTATCTGCTCATAGATGGTACCTTGGAATGTGAAATAAGTCTGGAGACATATTTCTATCAATTTCACGAGGTCTTCCGTCTGAAGGGAATCTTGGTGATGACCTTCTCTCATAGATGTCAAACGTTCTTTCAGGACAGAGATGGCTAAGTCCTGGGGAATGGAGGTGAAGAGAGAGGTGACGTCGAACGACACCATCATCTCATCATCCTCCACCCTAAGGGTCTTAATTCTAGTTAACAATTCTTCTGCAGATCTGACCATGGTGTTACTGCCATCTACGAGGTGGTTGATGCGGGTACTAAGCCATTTAGCTAGTCCTGAGATGGGGGTGCCCCTGAATGATACAATGGGGTGAAGGGGGGTACCTTCCTTGTGGATCTTTGGTAGACTGTAAAAACGGGCAAGGGCCGTGTCACAGGGACGTATCCTCTTTAGGGTGTCATCTCCGATCTTCTTACAACGCTTAAAGTTGTCTAGCAGTTTGTTGATTTTATTTTTGAGAGTTATTGAGGGGTCTTTTTTAATTACTCTATAGGCCAACTTATCATTCAAGAGTTCAAGTGCTTTAGCTGTATACAGTGTTCTATCCATAATAACAGTCACCTACCTTTGTCTGCAGGAAGTATGACAATAGTATCATCTCTTTTAAGTTGTGTAAGAGCTCCAGTTTCTTCTCTAGATAGGGTGTGATGGTACCTGTGGTTAGTAAGTAGCCCTGTGATCTGTTGTCTAATGGAATTTCTGGTGTCTTCATCTGTCCCCATATGATGCATAGCAGGCTCCAGTGCAGATATAAAATCTACAGGGTAGGCATCCATAAGGTTATGATTAGTATCACGTTGCAGTAGGGTGAGTTGTGAGTTGGTCAGAGGTTTGGAAGAGAGGTTACAAACTACTCTATTGGTAAAATTACTCTATTGGGACTTACGTATGGCATTCATCTTACGTTGGAGGTGTGCTGTTGTTTCTTGGTTCGTTTTTCTAGCTACCATTTGGATGTGATGACTCAGTGCTTGGAAGTGGTGTTCTGATAAAGTCGAGTTACAATGTCTTTGAAGTTCAAGAGCCCATTTTTTTAAATTTTCTACACGTCTGTGCTGGTCGTTAATAAGGGCTTTAACCGTCTGGCATTGAAACTGATGGAGGGCTTGTATGCATTCATTTGTATCAATAACAGGTTTCCTTCTTAACATCTTGGGTGGGAGGTCCTCTCGAGCGCAGGTGTGTAGGAACGCTATTCTGTGGTAAGCTGCTGAGATGCGTCTTGAGACTCCATTCCAAAATATGAAAATGTTCATATTTAGTTTCCCCTTTGCAATAATAGTAATAATCTAATAAATGTTTCACTATTTATTGCAATTGCCCTTATCTCAACTACAAGAACAGTGATAGTCTTTTTTTCTAGAGCACTTCTTGCCCTTATTCAAAAACACTTCTGAAAAGCTATCGCTAGCAGTACTAGATGGCTATTGATTGTTCCAGCAAGAAGAAAATCAAAATCTATATAATAAATGAAAGATGACTGCATAGTTTGCTTTCTTTGTGGCTGAGCTATGTTAATATGGTAAATCCCAATTATTCCTAAGCTTTTCAGAAAATGAAGAGATTACAAAAGCAGAACTAAGATGACCCCCACTCAGAGCACAACAAAAGTATATAGAATATTTGGGTATACACAGAGAGAGAGAGGGAGGGAGGGAGGGAGGGAGGGAGGGAGGGAGGGAGGGAGAGAGGGAGAGAGAGACATAGATACAAACTATATACAGTATAAAATACATACTTTCAAATCATTGCATACCACAAAAAATAAAAAAATGACAGAGTTGGAAGGGACCTTGGAGGTCTTCTAGTCCAACCCCCTGCTCAGGCAGGAAGCCCTATACCATTTCAAACAAATGGTTGTCCAGTCTCTTCTTAAAAACTTCCAGTGTTGGAGCATTCACAACTTCTGGAGGCAAGTTGTTCTACTAATTAATTGTTCTAACTGTCCAGAAATTTCTCCTTATTCTAGATTTCTTCTTTCCTTGATTACTTGATTAGTTTCCATCCATTGCTTCTTGTCCTGCCTTCAGGTGCTTTGGACAATACAGTAGATTGACTCCCTCTTCTTTGTGACAACCCCTGAGATATTGTGACTACTATCATGTCACACCTATCCTTCTTTTCATTAAACTAGACATATCCAATTCCAGCAACCGTTCTGTGTGTGTGTGTGTGTGTGTGTGTGTGTGTGTGTGTGTGTGTGTCTTTTAAGCTGTAATGGTAAAATTCCAAGCAAAATAAAATTGCTTTGTTTTCCTAGAATAAGATGAAAAGAGAGATGATAAACATTTTAGAGAACATTAACATCTCCTCCACAATTTCACACAGTAAAAAGTCTCTCTCTCTCTCTCTCTCACTCACTCTCTCTCTCTCTCTCTCTCTCTCTCTCTCTCTCTCTATATATATATATATATATATATATATATATATATGTTTTCTGAGGTTTTCGCGGGTATTTGTATGTAGGTCTTTGGTTGTTCGGGTTTTCTCCCACGTAAAATTGGAAGTGTCTTGGCGACGTTTCGACGAAGTCCCATTCGTCATCTTCAGGATGGTGCTTTCAGCTTCGTGCCTCGAGCTGCAGTGTGTGGTCTTGGCTGTTTCTTCCTTTTAACTGCCAGTGGAGGTATGAACTGATTGGGTGGGAGCTTGGCTGTGTTCTGATTGGGTGGAGGGGTGTTCTGATTGGTTAGGGGCTTGGCTGTGCTCTGATTGGCTGGGGGGTTGGCTGTGCTCTGATTGGCTGGGGGGTTGGCTGTGCTCTGATTGGCTGGGGGAGTGTTCTGTTTGGTTGTGCTCAGGTTAGTCTGAGTTGCAGAGGGATTCAAGATTTTGGGCTGCCCTGCAATTCCTTGGCTTCGCGTTCGTGGTCGTGCTTCCTCTTCATGGAGGGTGTCAGTTTGCTTCATGTATGGATTGGGGGGGGGGTTAAAGTGGCTAATGATGCAGCTGTGGTCTGGCTTCTGGTTTGTGGTCGTGCCTCATAGTCAGTGTGGCTTTGGGTTTGTTTTTTGCGTGGATGTTTGGTGGTGACATCCTGTGTGGTTTTTGTGAGTGTGGGTATGGTATCATTTTTTGTGTTAGGGAGTCGTTTGTCAATGAGGGCGGGTTTCCAAATGGCTGGTAGGCGGGAGGTATCATCTCGCTTGTTCATGCTGTGTGGGCGTTTTTCTATCTCGATGGCTTCTCTGATTATTCTGTTATTAAACTGTTCACTTTTGGCAATGGTTCTGGTATTTTTAAAGTCAATTTCATGTCCTGTAGCTTTAAGGTGTTGGACCAGGGAAGATGTTGGTTCCTCTTATTTGATTGAGTTCTTATGTTCTTCAATGCGTGCACTTATTCTTCTGTTGGTTTGTCCGATGTATGTGGTGGGACAAGTGGTGCATGGGATTT
>NW_024098467.1:0-6631 GCF_016545835.1 Crotalus tigris | reverse complement strand
TTTTCCTCTATGTGTTCATGGTGACCTAACCCTAACCCTAAGTGGAATTTTCCTCCAATGGGATTTTCCCATGTATTTTACCAGGAAACATAGATAGGGCAGCCTAGAAAAGTCAGTGCCCTCCTAACCATACCCAAGCACTCCGAGTCTGTTCGCTATGTCCATTTTGCTCTATGAGTTCATGGTGACCTAACCCTAAGTGGAATTTTCCTCCAATGGGATTTTCCCATGTATTTTCCCAGCAAACCGAGATAGGGCTGTTTAGAAATATCAGTGCCCTCCTAACCATACCCAAGCACTCTGAGTTTGTTGGCGATGTCCATTTTGCTCTATGAGTTCATGGTGACTTAACCCTAACCCTAAGTGGAATTTTCCTCCAATGGGATTTTCCCATGTATTTTCCCAGGAAACATAGCTAGGGCAGCGTAGAAAAGTCAATGCCCTCCTAACCATAGCCAATGCACTCCGAGTTTGTTGGCGATCTCCATTTTGCTCTATGAGTTCATGGTGACCTAACCCTAACCCTAAGTGGAATTTTCCTCCAATGGGATTTTCCCATGTATTTTCCCAGGAAACATAGGTAGGGCAGCCTAGAAAAGTCAGTGTCCTCTTAACCATACCCAAGCACTCCGAGTTTGTTGGCAGTGTCTATTTTGCTCTATGTGTTCATGGTGACCTAACCCTAACCCTAAGTGGAATTTTCCTCCAATGGGATTTTCCCATGTATTTTCCCGGGAAACATAGGTAGGGCAGCCTAGAAAAGTCAGTGTCCTCCTAATCATACCCAAACACTCCGAGTTTGTTGGCGATGTCCATTTCGCTCTATGACTTCATGGTGACCTAACCCTAACCCTAAGTGGAATTTTCTCCAATGGGATTTTCCCATGTATTTTCCCAGGAAACCTAGATAGGGCAGTGTAGAAAAGTCAGTGACCTCCTAACCATACCCAAGCACTCTGAGTTTGTTGGCAGTGTCTATTTTGCTCTATGAGTTCATGGTGACCTAACCCTAACCCTAAGTGGAATTTTCCTCCAATGGGATTTTCCCATGTAGTTTACCAGGAAACATAGGTAGGGCAGCCTCGAAAAGTCAGTGCCCTCCTAACCATACCCAAGCACTCCGAGTTTCTTGGCAATGTCCATTTTGCTCTATGAGTTCATGGTGACCTAACCCTAAGTGGAATTTTCCTTTAATGGGATTTTCCCATGTAGTTTACCAGGAAAAATAGATAGGGCAGCGTAGAAAAGTCAGTGCCCTCCTAACCATACCCAAGCACTCTGAGTTTGTTGGCAGTGTCTATTTTGCTCTATGAGTTCATGGTGACCTAACCCTAACCCTAAGTGGAATTTTCCTCCAATGGGATTTTCCCATGTATTTTACCAGGAAACATAGATAGGGCAGCCTAGAAAAGTCAGTGCCCTCCTAACCATACCCAAGCACTCCGAGTCTGTTCACTATGTCCATTTTGCTCTATGAGTTCATGGTGACCTAACCCTAAGTGGAATTTTCCTCCAATGGGATTTTCCCATGTATTTTCCCAGCAAACCGAGATAGGGCTGTTTAGAAATATCAGTGCCCTCCTAACCATACCCAAGCACTCTGAGTTTGTTGGCGATGTCCATTTTGCTCTATGAGTTCATGGTGACTTAACCCTAACCCTAAGTGGAATTTTCCTCCAATGGGATATTCCCATGTATTTTCCCAGGAAACATAGCTAGGGCAGCGTAGAAAAGTCAGTGCCCTCCTAACCATACCCAATGCACTCCGAGTTTGTTGGCGATCTCCATTTTGCTCTATGAGTTCATGGTGACCTAACCCTAACCCTAAGTGGAATTTTCCTCCAATGGGATTTTCCCATGTATTTTACCAGGAAACATAGATAGGGCAGCCTAGAAAGGTCTGTGCCCTCCTAACCATACCCAAGCACTCCGAGTTTGTTGGCAGTGTCTATTTTGCTCTATGTGTTCATGGTGACCTAACCCTAACCCTAAGTGGAATTTTCCTCCAATGGGATTTTCCCATGTATTTTCCCGGGAAACATAGGTAGGGCAGCCTAGAAAAGTCAGTGTCCTCCTAATGATACCCAAACACTCCGAGTTTGTTGGCGATGTCCATTTCGCTCTATGACTTCATGGTGACCTAACCCTAACCCTAAGTGGAATTTTCCTCCAATGGGATTTTCCCATGTAGTTTACCAGGAAACATAGGTAGGGCAGCGTAGAAAAGTCAGTGCCCTCCTAACCATACCCAAGCACTCCGAGTTTCTTGGCAATGTCCATTTTGCTCTATGAGTTCATGGTGACCTAACCCTTAAAGGGAATTTCCTATTTTTTAATGGGATTTTCCATGTATTTACAGGAAACATAGATGAGGAGCCTAGAAAAGTCAGTGCCCTCCTAACCATACCCAAAGCACTCGAGAGTTTGTTCCGGCAGTGTCTATTTTGCTACTATTGATGTTCATGGTAGACACCTAAACCCTAAACCCTTAAGTGGAATTTTTCCTCCAATGGAATGTTCCATGTAGTTACCAGGCAAAAAATAGGTAGGGAAGCCTAGGAAAAGTCAGTGCCCGTCCTAACCAGACCCAAGCACTCCGAATTTGTTGGCCGTGTCCATTTTGGTCTATGAGTTCATAGTCACCTAACCCTAACCCTAAGTGGAATTTTCCTCCAATGGGATTTTCCCATGTATTTTCCCAGGAAACATAGGTAGGGCAGTGTAGAAAGGTCAGTGACCTCCTAACCATACCCAAGCACTCTGAGTTTGTTGGCAGTGTCTATTTTGCTCTATGAGTTCATGGTGACCTAACCCTAACCCTAAGTGGAATTTTCCTCCAATGGGATTTTCCCATGTATTTTCCTGGGAAACCTAGACACGGCAGGTTAGAAATGTCAGTGCCCTCCTAACCATACCCAAGCACTCAGAGTTTGTTGGCAATGTCCATTTTTCTGTATGGGTTCATGGGGACCTAACCCAACCGAGAAGTGGATATTTTCCAAACTCTCCAATGGGATTTTCCCATGTATTTTCCCAGGAAACATAGCTAGGGCAGCCTAGAAAAGTCAGTGCCCTCCTAACCATACCCAAGCACTCTGAGTTTGTTGGCAATGTCCATTTTTCTGTATGAGTTCATGGTGACCTAACCCTAACCCTAAGTGGAATTTTCCTCCAATGGGATTTTCCCATGTATTTTCCCAGGAAACATAGGTAGGGCAGCCTAGAAAAGTCAGTGCCCTCCTAACCATACCCAAGCACTCTGAGTTTGTTGGCGATGTCCATTTTGCTCTATGAGTTCATGGTGACTTAACCCTAACCCTAAGTGGAATTTTCCTCCAATGGGATTTTCCCATGTATTTTCCCAGGAAACATAGCTAGGGCAGCGTAGAAAAGTCAGTGCCCTCCTAACCATACCCAAGCACTCTGGGTTTGTTGGCAGTGTCTATTTTGCTCTATGAGTTCATGGTGACCTAACCCTAACCCTAAGTGGAATTTTCCTCCAATGGGATTTTCCCATGTACTTTCCCAGGAAACATAGGTAGGGCAGCCTAGAAAAGTCACTGTCCTCCTAATCATACCCAAGCACTCCGAGTTTGTTGGCAATCTCCATTTTGCTCTATGAGTTCATGGTGACCTAACCCTAACCCTAAGTGGAATTTTTCTCCAATGGGATTTTCCCATTTTTTTTCCAGGAAACATAGATAGGGCAGCCTAGAAAAGTCAGTGCCCCCCTAACCATACCCAAGCATTCCGAGTTTGTTGGCGATGTCCATTTTGCTCTATGAGTTCATGGTGACCTAACCCTAACCCTAAGTGGAATTTTCCTCCAATGGGATTTTCCCATGTATTTTACCAGGAAACATAGGTAGGGCAGCCTAGAAAAGTCAGTGTCCTCCTAATCATACCCCAGCACTCCGAGTTTGTTGGCGATGTCCATTTCGCTCTATGACTTCATGGTGACCTAACCCTAACCCTAAGTGGAATTTTCTCCAATGGGATTTTCCCATGTATTGTCCCAGGAAACCTAGATAAGGCAGTGTAGAAAAGTCAGTGACCTCCTAACCATACCCAAGCACTCTGAGTTTGTTGGCAGTGTCTATTTTGCTCTATGAGTTCATGGTGACCTAACCCTAAGTGGAATTTTCCTCCAATGGGATTTTCCCATGTATTTTCCCGGGAAACCTAGACACGGCAGTTTAGAAATGTCAGTGCCCTCCTAACCATACCCAAGCACTCTGGGTTTGTTGGCAGTGTCTATTTTGCTCTATGAGTTCATGGTGACCTAACCCTAACCCTAAGTGGAATTTTCCTCCAATGGGATTTTCCCATGTATTTTACCAGGAAACATAGATAGGGCAGCCTCGAAAAGTCAGTGCCCTCTAACCTACCCAAGCACTCCGAGTTGTGCAGTGCCTTATTTTGCTCTAGAGTTCATGTGTGACCTAACCTAACCCTAAGTGGTGGAATTTCCTCCATGGGATTTCCCCAGATTTTCCCAGGAACAATTAGTAGGGCAACCTAGACAAAAGTCAGGTGCCTCCTAAACCATACCCAAGCAATCCGAGTTTGTTGGCAATGTCCATTTTCTGTAGAGTTAATGTGACCTAACTAACACTAAGTGGAAATTTTCCTCAATGCGGAATTTTTCCCATGTAGTTACCAGGAAACTAGGTAGGGCAGCTAGAAAAGTCAGCTGCCCTCCTAACCATAACCAAGCACTCCGAGTTTCTGGCAATGTCCATTTTGCTCTAATGAGTCATGGGACCAACCCTAAGTGGAATTTTCCTTTAAGGGGTTTTCCCATGTATTTTACCAGGAAACATAGATAGGTCAGCCTAGAAAAGTCAGTGCCCTCCTAACCATATCCAAGCACTCCCAATTTGTTGGCGAGGTCCATGTTGCTCTATGTGTTCATGGTGACCTAACCCTAACCCTAAGTGGAATTTTCCTCCAATGGGATTTTCCCATGTATTTTCCCGGGAAACATAGACACGGCAGTTTAGAAATGTCAGTGCCCTCCTAACCATACCCAAGCACTCAGAGTTTGTTGGCAATGTCCATTTTTCTGTATGAGTTCATGGTGGCCTAACCCTAACCCTAAGTGGAATTTTCCTCCAATGGGATTTTCCCATGTATTTTCCCAGGAAACATAGGTAGGGCAGTGTAGAAAGGTCAGTGACCTCCTAACCATACCCAAGCACTCTGAGTTTGTTGGCAGTGTCTATTTTGCTCTATGAGTTCATGGTGACCTAACCCTAACCCTAAGTGGAATTTTCCTCCAATGGGATTTTCCCATGTATTTTCCTGGGAAACCTAGACACGGCAGTTTAGAAATGTCAGTGCCCTCCTAACCATACCCAAGCACTCAGAGTTTGTTGGCAATGTCCATTTTTCTGTATGGGTTCATGGTGACCTAACCCTAACCCTAAGTGCAATTTTCCTCCAATGGGATTTTCCCATGTATTTTCCCAGGAAACATAGGTAGGGCAGCCTAGAAAAGTCAGTGCCCTCCTAACCATACCCAAGCACTCCGAGTTTGTTGGCAGTGCCTATTTTGCTCTATGAGTTCATGGTGACCTAACCCTAACCCTAAGTGGAATTTTCCTCCAATGGGATTTTCCCATGTATTTTACCAGGAAACATAGGTAGGGCAGCCTAGAAAAGTCAGTGTCCTCCTAATCATACCCAAACACTCCGAGTTTGTTGGCGATGTCCATTTCGCTCTATGACTTCATGGTGACCTAACCCTAACCCTAAGTGGAATTTTCTCCAATGGGATTTTCCCATGTATTTTCCCAGGAAACCTAGATAGGGCAGTGTAGAAAAGTCAGTGACCTCCTAACCATACCCAAGCACTCTGAGTTTGTTGGCAGTGTCTATTTTGCTCTATGAGTTCATGGTGACCTAACCCTAACCCTAAGTGGAATTTTCCTCCAATGGGATTTTCCCATGTATTTTCCTGGGAAACCTAGACACGGCAGTTTAGAAATGTCAGTGCCCTCCTACCCATACCCAAGCACTCAGAGTTTGTTGGCAATGTCCATTTTTCTGTATGGGTTCATGGTGACCTAACCCTAACCCTAAGTGGAATTTTCCTCCAATGGGATTTTCCCATGTATTGTCCCAGGAAACATAGGTAGGGCAGCCTAGAAAAGTCAGTGCCCTCCTAACCATACCCAAGCACTCTGAGTTTGTTGGCAATGTCCATTTTTCTGTATGAGTTCATGGTGACCTAACCCTAACCCTAAGTGGAATTTTCCTCCAATGGGATTTTCCCATGTAGTTTCCCAGGAAACATAGGTAGGGCAGCCTAGAAAAGTCAGTGCCCTCCTAACCATACCCAAGCACTCCGAGTTTCTTGGCAATGTCCATTTTGCTCTATGAGTTCATGGTGACCTAACCCTAAGTGGAATTTTCCTTTAATGGGATTTTCCCATGTAGTTTACCAGGAAACATAGATAGGGCAGCCTAGAAAAGTCAGTGCCCTCCTAACCATACCCAAGCACTCCGAGTTTGTTGGCAGTGTCTATTTTGCTCTATGAGTTCATGGTGACCTAACCCTAAGTGGAATTTTCCTTTAATGGGATTTTCCCATGTAGTTTACCAGGAAACATAGATAGGGCAGCGTAGA